>NC_090654.1:8820976-9114191 GCF_040937935.1 Hyperolius riggenbachi
TGCACTCCCCATCAGACAGAGATCTTACCCCCTTCCATGTAGTATGAGAGCCACACCTACACAGTCTATTCTATGGAGCTGAACTCCCCATCAGACAGAAATCTTACCCCCTTCCATGTAGTATGAGAGCCACACCTACACAGTCTATTCTATGGAGCTGCACTCCCCATCAGACAGAAATCTTACCCCCTTCCATGTAGTATGAGAGCCACACCTACACAGTCTATTCTATGGAGCTGCACTCCCCATCAGACAGAAATCTTACCCCCTTCCATGTAGTATGAGAGCCACACCTACACAGTCTATTCTATGGAGCTGAACTCCCCATCAGACAGAAATCTTACCCCCTTCCATGTAGTATGAGAGCCACACCTACACAGTCTATTCTATGGAGCTGAACTCCCCATCAGACAGAAATCTTACCCCCTTCCATGTAGTATGAGAGCCACACCTACACAGTCTATTCTATGGAGCTGCACTCCCCATCAGACAGAAATCTTACCCCCTTCCATGTAGTATGAGAGCCACACCTACACAGTCTATTCTATGGAGCTGAACTCCCCATCAGACAGAAATCTTACCCCCTTCCATGTAGTATGAGAGCCACACCTACACAGTCTATTCTATGGAGCTGAACTCCCCATCAGACAGAAATCTTACCCCCTTCCATGTAGTATGAGAGCCACACCTACACAGTCTATTCTATGGAGCTGCACTCCCCATCAGACAGAAATCTTACCCCCTTCCATGTAGTATGAGAGCCATACCTACACAGTCTATTCTATGGAGCTGAACTCCCCATCAGACAGAAATCTTTGCAAGATGCTGAACACACAGATGCTGTACAGACACAAAAGATCAGTATCTGCAAAAGATCTGTTCCTGCCAAAAATCCATTCCTGCAAATTGCAATGATAGTCTATGAGATCTGCAGATCATCATACACACATGATTTAACTGACATTCATCTGCAGATCAAGCAATCATCTGCAGATCTGAAAATCCATCCTGGTGGATCTGATCTGCAGATGAATGTCAGTTAAATCATGTGTGTATGATGATCTGCAGATCTCATAGACTATCATTGCAATTTGCAGGAATGGATTTATGGCAGGAACAGATCTTTTGCAGATACTGATCTTTTGTGTCTGTACAGCATCTGTGTGTGCAGCATCTTGCAAAGATTTCTGTCTGATGGGGAGTTCAGCTCCATAGAATACACTGTGAAGGTATGGCTCTCATACTACATGAAGGGTGGTAAGGTTGGTCTGTGATCTTTCATTTTCCAAAGACTATAGTCTGATGTGTGTATGAGCCTTAAGAGTCTGGAGAAAAGACTCCTTAAAGTGAACCAGAGACGAAGCACCCTCATGTATTTTACCATAGAAATCAGTGGGAACATTAGAGAAAACACCTACCCTGCCCTCTGTTTCATCCTCACTGCTAAAAGTGTCTGTTATCTAGCTGAGATAAGAATCCCGGACTGTGCATTGAGTCTGGCTTTGCTATAATGACTCAGCTATAATGATTTCTGAGCAAAGCCAGCAGGGGGCAGGCTTGGACTTGAAAAGACACAAAAGAACACAGTCTAAGCTATAATCTTTCTGTAGCAAAGCCAGCCGACTGCTTAGTCGGGATTCTTATCTTAGAGGTGATAACAGGCAAATTAAACAGAGAACAATGTAACAAAGAGCAGATTAGGTGTTTACTGTCACGTTCCCACTGATTTATAAGGTAAAATACATGAGGGTGCTTCATCTCTGGTTCTCTTTAAACTGAGCCTCCGGACTAAAAATCTACTCAGCAGAACTGAAAAGGCTTGGTGTTTCTTTAACAGTTTCACAGCCTCAGAACTTTTTTCTTACCAAAGCATCATTTTTAGCTGCATTTTTAGCTAAGCTCCACCCATCTAAGAAAAAAGCCTGGGCTTTTTTTCCCTGATGCTGTGCAAAGCATGATGGGATTTCCTATGTTGTTATTCACGTTGCCTAGCAACTGGGAGAGGTGCTCAGGACAGTTGGAACTGTGTCTCATGCTCCCTGTCACCTCCTGCTATCATGAAATCAAACATTTGCCTGTTCTTTTAAAACAGGGTGGGTAAAAGATTATATTACTTTTCTATTTTAATTAACATAACTAATGTAACTTAATGCCAGTATGTTTGTTTAGGCTGAAGTTCCTCTTTAAGGATTATACACATGTGAAACTACTATCTTCCCAACTTGTCTGTTGGACGATAGTTGGGCGTGTGCACGGGCTGTAAATGACTAGACAACCAACTGATAATGGGTGGTTTGCCCGGTCCAACCGGTGGATCTTCTGACCAACAATTGTGCAGGTTAGCCACGTGTGTACAAGTGGTCTGAACAACTTGTTGGTTTTACTGAATATGAGTTATAGTGCATGCGCAATATTTAAATGAGTCGGTTGTTTAGTTGGTCAGTGCATGTGTACATAATGGTCGTACAAACAAGTTGGGCGGTTGCACGTGTGTACGTACCTTTAAAAGAGATCTTATCAGCATGTATAAATACATCAGAGGGCAATATAATTTGACCGATTAGGTTTTTGTCCCTAGGCTTGTGCAAAGGACTAGGGGACATAATCCGCATATAGAGGGAAAAAAGTTTTTGCCACTTTATTTAGGAAAGGGCTATTTACAGTAACAGGGATTAAACAGGAAGCAGTTATGGCAAATTCTATACCTGCATTTGAAGGGGGCTTAGATGCTTTCCTTGCGTTGAAAGACATCCATGGCTACAATTACTAGGTAATGCCTAATGATGTTGATCCAGGGATTTTATCTGATTGCCATCTGGAGTCGGGAAGTGATTTTTCCCCTTTTGGGGCTAATTGGACCATGCCTTGTAAGGGTTTTTTCGCCTTCCTCTGGATCAACAGGGATATGTGAAGGAGCAGGCTGGAGTTGTACTTTGTTTTCTGGTTGATCTTGATGGACGTACTTTTTTCTTTGAAACCAACTATTTAATTACGATATTGAGAGCTATAAAAGCCTCAGTCTTGGCTGACCTGTCGTCAATCTCTGGCTATTGCAGGAAAGTGCGCTGTGTTATGCTTCAAAGATTTCCTCTCTTGTCGGCCGACGGAAATCCCTGAAAATGACGTCCTGCTCTGTGAGAGCCGCTACAACGAGAGCGACAAGCAGATGAAGAGATTCAAAGGGCTCAAGAGGTTTTCCTTGTCTGCCAAAGTGGTGGACGACGAGATCTACTACTTCAGGTAAAACACAAGAAAGTTCAATATATACATAACGAGTTTTATTTTCTTGGGCCCAGTGGCATAGAGATCACCATGGCAGCCATAGCAGCTGCTATGGGGCCCGTAGCCAGGGGGGGGCTCAGTGGCAATTTCTGGTAGTGACAATGGGGTTCTCAGTTAGCCCCCTGAGGTGCAGAGTAATGCAAGCAGAGCAAAGGAGAAAAGTTATCTAATCTGGGTACTACCTAATACTGGGGCCCCCTCTGGCTACCTATACTGGGTGTTACCTAATACTGGGGCCCCCTCTGGCTACCTATACTGGGTGCTACCTAATACTGGGGCCCCCTCTGGCTACCTATACTGGGTGCTACCTAATACTGGGGCCCCCTCTGGCTACCTATACTGGGTGCTACCTAATACTGGGGCCCCCTCTGGCTACCTATACCGGAGGACTACCTAATACTGGGGCCCCCTCTGGCTACCTATACCGGAGGACTACCTAATACTGGGGCCCCCTCTGGCTACCTATACTGGGTGCTACCTAATACTGGGGCCCCCTCTGGCTACCTATACCGGAGGACTACCTAATACTGGGGCCCCCTCTGGCTACCTATACTGGGTGCTCCCTAATACTGGGGCCCCCTCTGACTACCCATACCGGAGGACTATTCATGACTAGAGGCCCCTCTGAATATCCATGCTGGGGAGCTACCTAATACTGGGGGTACCTTTGACGGGGAGCACTTCTGGCTACCTATACTGGGGGGCTACCTAGTACTATGGGCACCTCGGACTACCAATACTGGGGGGTTGCCTAATTCTGAGTGACCCCTCTGGCTACCTAAAACTGGTGTGTGTGTGTGGGAGAGGGAGGGCACAAAGGTTCCTTATCATTTTTTTGTGGGGGCCTGAGCCAAAATTTTGCTATAGGGCCGCATAGTTTCAGCTATGTCCCTACTTGGGCCAATTCATGAACTGCATTTTCCAGACATCTGTTACCCCCAACATGAATGAGTTTGGATTGTATTTGGGTTGTATGAAGGTTTGTTCAGCAGGCATGTTATGGTTGGTGAAAGTGAGAGCGGAGAGATCTACACTACACCAAGTGTGCTTTGTGGAAGGAATTGATCACTAAGGGTGCCTATATTTTACTCGATTTTCAGCAGCAATATCCGTCCGATTCGATCATAATCGAATCTGGCAGATATTGATGCCACAACATGGCCACCCGATTGCTCGTTTCCAGTCAAAAAGGATCGATCGGGCATGCTGGGAAATCTCAGTAACAAGGGCTTGATCAGGTGCGTGGCAGTAACGCCGCTTGATTTCCCGCCAACTGACAGATTCCCGGCCGGTGTCCCCATCCCTCATTCCCAAAGCTCACCTGTCATGCCGGTGTGACACCTCGCATTGTCCGGTATCCTGCATCGCTGCGAGCGCCTGTACCATGTGATATCGCTACCAGCACCTGGTGTCACATGGTACAGGCGGCCGCAGTGATGTCGGATACCGGAGGATGCAAGGAGTCGCACCAGCGGACAGGTGAGACTTCAGCACTGCACACGGGGGGTCAGCACATATACAACGGTGGCGATGCTAGGGATGGCTTCCTATACATATTCAGTGTGCAGTGTATGGACAGGCAATAGACCCTGCTCTGATCAGATTAGATTGAGGGATCTGTCTAATGGTCGATCTGGTGGCAGACTGAATAATGTATTTACACCTTAATTGTCTTTAGAATGCCGAGATGTGAGAAAGTATTTTGTGGAGAAATTCCCCCTAAATTTAGCAAGCAATAATAACTGGTAAAATCATACAACATACAAAGTGGGTTCCTATCAAGCCTTATATAGTGTATTAGTAGACTTAAGCCCGTTTAAAAATGGGCTCTAAAAAACAAAGACAAACACTTATATCGCGCTTTTCTCCTGGCGGACTCAAAGCGCCAGAGCAGCAGCCACTAGGGCATGCTCTATAGGCAGTAGCAGTGTTGGGGAGATTTGCCTAAGGTCTCCTACTGAATAGGTGCTGGCTTACTGAACAGGCAGAGCCGAGATTCGAACCCAGGTCTCCTGTGTCAGAGGCAGAGCCCTTAACCATTACACTATCCAGCCACCGCCGCACACTTGCATACTATTATATAGGATTACTGCTCTTTAGAAATAGTAGAAATAAAAAGTTTCTGTACCGTGTTAGCCAAACAAATGATGTAGGTAGAAAAAACAGCGTTTTGTAAAAGTAATACCTTTTAATGGCTAAGTGATAATGTTAAATGATGCATTCTATCAGGGATCTTGGCCCCTTCTTCAGGCATATTCCCAGATGTTAGCACAACCTTTCAGGGACCTAGTCCCCTTCTTCAGGCATATTTCCAAATGTTAGCACAAGCTTCCAGGGATCTAATGCCCTTCTTCAGGCATATTTCCAGATGTTAGCACAAGCTTTCAGGGGACTAGTTGCCTTCTTCAGGCATATTTCCAAATGTTAGCACAAGCTTCCAGGGATCTAATCCCCTTCTTAAGGCATATTTCCAGATGTTAGCACAAGCTTTCAGGGATCTAGTCCCCTTCTTTAGGTATATTTCCAGATGTTAGCACATGCTTTCAGGGGACTAGTTGCCTTTTTCAGGCATATTTCCAGATGTTAGCACAAGCTTTCAGGGATCTAATCCCCTTCTTCAGGCATATTTCCAGATGTTAGCACATGCTTTTGGGGATCTAATCCCCTTCTTCAAGCATATTTTCAGATGTTAGCACAAGCTTTCAGGTATCTAGTCTTCTTCTTCAGGCATATTCCCAGATGTTAGCACAAGCTTTCAGGGATCTAGTCTTCAGGCATATTTCCTAATGTTAGCACACACTTTCAGGGATCTAGTCCCCTTCTTTAGGCATATTTCCAGATGTTAGCACAAGCTTTCAGGGATCTAATCCCCTTCTTCAGGCATATTCCCAGATGTTAGCACAAGCTTTCAGGGATCTAGTCTTCAGGCATATTTCCTAATGTTAGCACACACTTTCAGGGATCTAGTCCCCTTCTTTAGGCATATTTCCAGATGTTAGCACAAGCTTTCAGGGATCTAATCCCCTTCTTCAGGCATATTTCCAGATGTTAGCACAAGCTTCCAGGGATCTAGTCCCCTTCTTCAGGCATATTTCCAGATGTTAGCACAAGCTTTCAGGGATCTAATCCCCTTCTTCAGGCATATTACCAGATGTTAGCACAAGCTTTCAGGGATCTAGTCTTCAGGCATATTTCCTAATGTTAGCACACACTTTCAGGGATCTAGTCCCCTTCTTTAGGCATATTTCCAGATGTTAGCACAAGCTTTCAGGGATCTAATCCCCTTCAGGCATATTTCCAGATGTTAGCGAAAGCTTTCAGTGATCTAGTCCATTTCTTCAGGCATATTTCCAGATGTTGGCTGAAGTAAAACACTGTATGCAGGTAAATAGTAACACGTAGATGACAGTTTGTGCTGGTTAGATATCAACCTACTGACCACCTAACGTCTAAACCGTATTCAGCACAACTGTCATCTTTGTGTTTACTATTTACCTGCATCAGTGTGTCACTTCAGTTAACATCTGGAAATATGCCTGAAGAAGGGGACTAGATCCCTGAAAGCTTGTGCAAACATCTGGAAATACGCCTGAAGAAGGGACCAAGATCCCTGAAAGCTTGAATCATTTCACTTTATCAGTTAGCCATTAAAAGGTATTACTTTTACAAAACTGTTTTTTCTACCTGCTCTTTGTAAAACAACTTATTTAAGTTGACAAAATGAAGTCTCACGCTTCTGCTTTCCTTCTGCAGAAAACCGATCGTACCTCAGAAGGAACCGTCTCCCCTCTTGGAGAAGAAGATCCAGGAGTTGGAGGCCAAGTTTGCGGAGTTGGAAGGAGGCGATGATGAGATAGAAGACATGGGGGAAGAGGAGGGTGAGATCCTGGATACCCCGTCCCTCCCGCAGCTGCAGACGCCCCTGTCCGGTGAATTAGATCTCATGCCGTACACCCCTCCGCAGGTAAAGGGAAACCGCAGGAGGCCAGGCTTAATTTCCTACTTAATAATTAAAGTTTACCCGAGCCTAAGCTTGGGGACAAAATCTCATACTTGCTTAAGAGGAGGGAAGCCTCTGGATCCTGAAGAGGCTTCCCGCTGCGTCCTCCGGTTCCCTAACGCCAAACATGGGCCTTCCAAAGACTACTGATAAGGGCTTGTCTGTAATCTGCTCTGGGCCCGCTCCTCTTAAAATGAACCTAAAGCCTGGGGAAAAAATGAGATGAACTCACCCTTGGCTTCCCTCAGCCCCCTACAGCCGATCGGTGCCCTCGCAGCCCCGCTCTGACGCTCCAGTACCTCCTGGCCGCAATAGCAGCATAGGGGGCGATATACAGGCTGGGAACACGAACAATCACTCGCGTTCCCATGCCTGTCGGCCGGTGACGGCCAAACCGGAAGTGTTCGCTGGGGGGTCCTGGAGCGTCAGAGCGGGGCTGCAAGGGCAACGATCGGTTGCAGGGGGCTGAGGGAAGCCCCGGGTGAGTTAATCTCATTTTTTTCCCCAGGCTTTAGGTTCACTTTAAAGTGAATCTGAAGCGTATTTTAAAATAAAAAACAAATACCCACCAAAGGAGAGAGAAGGCTCTGGGTCATATAGAGCCTTCCTGTTCTCCTCCCGGTGTCCTCGTTCCCCTTCAGGCTCCTCCATTTGAATCTCCCACCACGGGAGACTTCGGCAGTCTTCGAAAGCGCTAGGCTCTGTACCGCACATGCACGCGAGTGAGAGAGGGCGCTTCTACGTGCGCAGTAGGGAGCTGCCCTTCTTTGGAAGCCCGAGTGCTTCTGAAAACTGCAGAAGTCTCCCCAACCCGGAAGATAGCAGTCCATGACCAAGTTGATTGTGGACTGCTAACAGGGAGCCTGCGGGGGGAATGCGGACACTGGGAGGAGAACGGGAAGGCTCGGACCCAGAGACCCTTACGTATGTTTTTTTTATTTTAAAATGCGCTTCAGACTCCCTAAAGGCTGAATGCAGAGATACTGCGCCTGCGCAGTAAGCCGGAGCCACTTGTGCAGCTGGAGCATGGGGCGCTCGTGCCAGAAGAGTACGGCCCCAATGTTTAGGAGAGTCCCAGGTAGCAACAGAGGACAGTATGGGAAGTTTCTGGAGGTTTCAGAGGCTTCCCTCTCCTTGGGTAAGTAGTGTATTTTTCAGCATATAAGACGCACCTGGGTTTAGAGAACAAAAGTCAGAGGGAAGAAAAATAATACTAAACCTGGTGCGTCCATGGTCCAGGAACGTCTTGTAGATGTTCTCCCCAATCATTGTGTTCTTCTTGTACCTAATGTGTCTCCCATGTGTTCTCCTGTATCCCCATGCGTTCCCTTTTCTCCCCCATGTGTCCCCCACATGTTGTCCTGTATCCCCACGTGTCTCCTTCTGTGTGCGTGTCCCAAATGTCTCCTCTGCTACCCCTGAATAAATGAAAGCAGCAGCACGGCTCCCCTAATCCATTGGAGCCCGCGGTGATCAGAGACCTCTCCTCTCCTTCAGTACTCCCCTAGTACTGGTCACATGTAATGACACAGTCAGCAGAAGCTGGCACTAGGGGAGCAGTGAGGGAGAGGAGAGGTCTCTGGTCTCCGATGGATAAGGTGAGACATGCTACCGCTGCTGCTTTCATCTAATCGGGGAGCGAAGGAGGAAATGGGGACAATACAGAGAGTCCCGGATATTGCACCGAGTCGGCGTTTGTAAGTCGGGGGCTCCTTGTATTTGCAATATAAGACCCAGGACTTTTTCTCCCTATTTTTCAGGGGAAAAGGTGCATTTTACTTACTTTTTAAAAAAAAATATGGTATTACCTTTTTTTTTACATTTTTTGAGGCTCGTGGTCTTATTTATGCCGAGTCACATAAACAAAATATGGAACTTTTGAAGGAAATCGAGCCTTGTGTGTCGTATCGAGGCAGAGCTCCACTCCTGGTTTAACGTCTGTTTGTCCTTCAGGGTCTAAAAGTGGACTTAGAATTTTGTAAAGGAAGTGATATGGTTCTATGTTCTGTGCCCCCTGTTTACTCATTGTGCAGGTAATTAATTGTGTTTTGTCTGCTGCTGCTCTCGCACTGAAAATGGACAAAGTCTAGGGAGGGGCTTAAAGGGAACCTGAAGTGAGCATAAACTGCTGAGATAAACAATTGCATCTATAGATGTCATCCTCACTGGGACTTTCCTCCAGTCCAGTAGTCTTGTTTTTATTTTAACAGTTAAAAATCTATGTTTGAAGATGTAACTGTCTCACTGGCATCTGCTGCTGCTGTGAATTCTGCTCCCATACAGAGTAATGATGACCTATTGAACTTCTGATCTCTTTTCTGCAGTCGTGTGTATTTGTCACAGCCACACACAGTTTTAATGACCATTAATTAAAGAGGCACTATAATGGCCTATAGTAGAATGTAATACATTATTCAGGATTCCAAATTGGATGTTAATTATTCTGGTTTCAGCATCAGAAACACTGCCTATATCTATACAGTATATTGCTGTATATTGGTTATGTAGCACCGCCCTCCCAGTGATGTTTAGCCTAGGCTATTTAGTTATGCAGTCTGCTGCCCCAGTGCACTCTGGGAGCACAGGTGTTGTTTCTGCTGACTTTGGAACGTGCAATAAACAAACATTCCGCAATGACACACCTACCAGCAGTAAAGATGTTGCCGCCTGAGGTAAAAACAACAACAATTTTATTCATTAAATTATATTCAGTAAGCTTTGTCTTGAATTGCTTCATCTGACTGCAGAGAGATTGAGACTTATCACCTTGAATTGTCAACCATACAGTAAGAAACCAAAGATAAGTCCTCGGTAGGATTGTTACTATGGATACATGCCATTGTGCTAAATGTCACTTCAGGTACTCTTTAAACCCAAACGGGACTAATGCAAATTCCCAAAGCAATCCTGTTGTTTAGTGTGAATCATGAATATTCCTTCTGGAACTGAAAATTTTAAATATAAAAGTCCTGTTGTGTGCTCTGCTTGCCTGCAGCTGTGCGCCTATATATACAGGCTTCAGATGTGTGCTGCCTGCCTAGTTTTCTGCTAACACATCAAGGCCTTGCAATAGTTCACAAACTACATCCTGTACATTTCAGGTTCTGCCGCCTCATATAGAGTCATGGCTTCTGCAATGCAGGGATCCTGAGACATGTAGTCTTGTATGCTGCTACCTCCCCTTTCCCCCATGTTCCCCATCGGGTATATCCCTGGGAGGCTGGAGGCAAGTTATACTGTGGTGGCAACCTCATTAGGCCCATAAAGAGGCTATCCCACCCCCCCCCCCTTGCTTCTATACACCCTCTTTATATTGAGTTATCATCCTGATTGCTGTTGGTATTTGCCTTGTTAAAATCTCGCTTTAGTTGGGCTCAAAGGGAGAGCTCCCGGCAAACAATGGGTCCATTCTTGAGATACACCGTATTTCAATACCTATAGCAGCTCTGTTGGTATAGATTCAGTGGCACAGCCAACTGTGTAAGCTTGCTTTAAAAACACCTAAGCTGTATAAAAAAGTTACATACTTACCTAAGTAGTCTGGATGGTCCCAGAGCCTCCTGCATCCCACCGATCCAGCCTAGGTACCCTCTATACCTATTCAACTCAGGGAAGTGGTGGAATAGCTATAGTCTTGTATCTGCGCTCCCTACAAGGAAGGTCCATGTGTTCCCAGTCAAACAAAGAGCTTGTGCACAGAGGTGATAAAAAAACACTTAAATGCAGATATAGAATTTGCCATAACTACTACCTGTGGCAATGCATTCCACATTTCAATCACCTACTATAAAGGACCGTTTCCTAAATAAATGCCTAAAACGTTTTTCCTCCATGCGCAGATCATGTCCTCTAGTCCTTTGAGAAGGCCTAGGGACAAAAAGCTCATCCACCAAGCTATTATATTGCCCTCTGATGTATTTATACATGTTAATTAGATCCCCTCTAAGGCGTCTTTTCTCTAGACTAAATAAACCCAGTTTATCTAACCTTTCTTGGTAAGTGAGACCTTCCATCCCACGTATCAGTCTTGTTGCTCGTCTCTGCACCTGCTCTAACTGCAATATCTTTCCTGTAATGTGGTGCCCTGAACTGAATTCCATATTCCAGATGTGGCCTTACTAGAGAGTTAAACAGGGGCAACATTATGCTAGCATCTCGAGTTATTTCCCTTTTAATGCATCCCAAAATATTACATGCTTTAGCTGCAGCTGCTTGGTATTGAATGACATATGTTTGTACTCGCACACATCATAGACTTCAGATCCACACTTCATACAAGAGGAACCAGGTCAGCATGTGAAATCTTTTTACCTTTGCTAGCAGTTAGCAGTTAGCCAATGTATACCCATCGTAAGCGAAGAGACTTTTCCATTTTCCGTCTGACGCAGCACGCTTCCCGCTCATCTCATGGCGTTCCAAGTGCGGCTCCATCTTCAGTGTACAATAAACCCGATTTTGTGGAGGCTTTGCCGCTTGGACAGAGTTAAAAAAAAGCAGCAATACCACGTATTTATGCTGTCTCCTAGCCCCTAACGTTCATGAACTGACAGGTTTTCTTTTATGTTTTTGTTCCTTTTATTTTATCATGTGCTAGACAACATTTAAAACCAGTAAGTTTTTATTTCATTTTATTTTTGTTGCTAATCCTTTGCTAATTGGTGTTTTAAAACACTAAATCAGGCCGCTGCCGCCGCGCTTCCAAGTACCCCCCGATGTACCGACGCCCTGACGCCAGAGGTCAGGCTGCCCGCCCCTTCCTCATTGCCGCAGAAGGGGAGCGTAGTGGAGGCAGAGCCCACTGAAACTCCCAGGGAAAGACAAAAGCAAGACGCGACACCGGGCGAGACGGCCAACAGCAAATTACCCAAACAGTTAGACAACGGAAAGGTAAATCCGAAGAGCCGGGATGAGAGGTGTTTTTTTTCCGGTATCTAGTAATTTTTTTCTCCGTATTTAGTGGGATAGTGATCTCTTCTCTCTTGGGTGGGAGGGCCACGGCGTGGTATTGCTGCTTTGACGTGGCTGTGCTTGCATATCTGCTGAGTGTCTTCCTGGCTTTTTACTTTTCCTTGTGCGTCCCATTTGTCTAGTTCTCATCTAACATAGAACCATACCGAACCTGTCCACTCTCTAACCACGGCTCTTGTAAGCCTGCTGGTGTGAATACCAGACTCACGGATATATTTTTTTTCCTCACTGGGTGTCAGTAACTTTTTATCTACTGTGTCCAGAAACGGTTGCACGGTTTAGCGCTTCTGAAAGAGGATTGTTTAACGTTTTCTGTCCCGTTTTAGTCGACTCCCAAGTCCGGAAAGAACAGCACTAAGAAGGAAGGGGGGAAGAGGAAGATAAACATGAGCGGTTATATCCTGTTCAGTAGTGAAATGAGGGCCGTGATTAAGGCCCAGCATCCAGACTACTCGTTCGGCGAACTCAGTCGTTTGGTGGGGACAGAGTGGCGGAATCTGGAAGCCACTAAGAAAGCCGATTATGAAGGTAAGTCATCTACCATCAGAGGTGGACATTGATTTGAGCTCTGGATAAAATGTTATCTATAATTCCTTCATTTCCATATTTCAGCCATCTAACAGATCAATAGGCAAGGAGTAGGGTCAATAGGCTTTTAAGCTTTTTTTGTGGAATACCCTGCTTCCTCGGAGGCCTGTGCAAAGGCTTATGGACCTCTGATAAAGCAGTGGGTTCTGGGAAATGCCATATTGGCTATCTAACATTTTACACCCCCTGCTTATCGACTGGTTTGGCTGATATATGGAAATAAAGGCATGCACTTTTTATCCAGTGTGTTAAGTGTAAATGTGATAAAGGTTACCGTCAGAAAATATATATTTTTTAATTCCAAACATCCTTGGTGTAGCTGTGAACCCCTTCATGAAGGCTAAAGACCCCTAGAGCCTCATATGTGGGTTGTCCAGGAGGTAACAACCATTTGCTTTTAACTTTTTATATACCATATACTAGCTGTGGACCCAGCATTGCCGGTATGTACTTGGTTGTTGTTGGCTCCTCCCACTTTTTCTAACCTTGACACACAGTCGCTCAGTGACCAGGTTTATGAGCTTTGGGGTCTTTGGCATCAATAATTTGTATTTTCCCATTGAAATAAAACAAATCCGATTGGCTGTTTGTGGCTGCACCCCCTTTTTGAATTTGAACCCCAGTCACCCAAAGACCAGCAGTACCAGGTTTGAGACCTATGCCATTAACAGTGTAAGAATGGCAGCAATTTAAATATTCCCCTTTAAAATCAATAGGTGGATTTTGATTGGCTTTTGTAGGCTCCACCCTCTTTTCTGAATATTAATCTCAGTCACTCAGTGACCACCTGGGCAAAGTTTGAGAACCCTGCTATTAACCGTGTAAGAATGGCTGCAGTTTACATTTGAAATTTATTTTTGGCTCCATCCACTTTTTGTAACCTTGACACACAGACACTCAATGACCAAGTGTGTGAGCTTTCAGGCATCAAAAATATATGAATGGAAGCAGTTTATTCAACGAATAAATCTCATTGGCTGTTAGCGACTCTGTGAACTTGAATCACAGACACTTAAAGCGGATCCGAGATGAAAAACTAAATATAACAAGTGACTTGTCTATATATCTTATCTAAAGTTTAGATAGTTTACACAGCAAATCTATCTTCAAACAGCTTCAACAGTATATTAATATTTTTTCCTGTGATACAATGGGAGCAGACATGTTTTCTGCTTGTCACTATTACACAATTACACACACACACGGGCAAGCTTATCTGTATCTAGGCATGCTAATCTGCATATTCTGTGAAAACTCCACTCTTATCTCCTCCATTACACAGGCAACTGATCTGTATCTGCACTGCAGCTCTCAGATTGTGAAAACTCTGCCTCTGAAATCTATAGCTAGTAACACCTTTTTCACCTGCCCAGACTGAAATCCCACAATCCCTTGCAAGCGCCAAGGCACTCTGGAGAAGCTGTGGGTGTGGTTTGTTTAGTTTATAGGATATTAGGGTATTAAAACAAAACAAAACAAGTATTTGGCTTGAGGAATGCCCTATAAACTATATGTGAGGAACACAATTATGCAAGGAGTAAAAGTTCATCTCGGATCCACTTTAATGACCAACTGTAGCAGGTTTGAGGCCTCTGCCATTAACTGTGCAAGAATGGCAGCAGTTTAAATATTTCCCTTGAAAGTCAATATGTGACTTTTGATTGGCTGTTGTAGGCTCCACCTACTTTCTTGAATATTACTCCCAGTCATCCACTGATCAACTGTCAAGTTTGGGAACCCTGCCAATAAAAGTGTAAGAATGGCTGCAATTTATATTTTTTCATGTAAAAAAAATGTAGTTTGCTCCGCCCAAGTTTATGAGCTTTGGGGCCCTTGGTATCAATCATTAGAAATTAAACAAATCAGCTTGGCTTTTTGTAGCTCCGCCCCCTTTCTAGAATTTGGACCCCAGTCGCCCAGTGACCGACTGTACCCGGTTTGAGGTATCAACTATTGACAATGTAAAAATTGCAGCATTTTAAATATTACCCCTGAAAATCAACTTGTGAATTTTTGATCGGCTATTGTAGGCTCCACCCACTTCCCTAAATATTAATCCCAGTGACCGACTGTAGCAGGTTTGAGGCATCTGCTATTAACAGAGTAAGAATGGCAGCAATTTAAATATTCCCCTTGAAAATCAACAGGAGAATTTTGATTGGCTGTTGTAGGCTCCACCCATTTTCCTCATTATTAATCCCAGTCACCCAATGACCAACTGTGCAAAGTTTGAGAACCCTGCCATTAGCAGTGTAAGAATGGCTGCAGTTTACATTTTCCCATTTAACCTCGGTCACCAAGTGACCAACTGTGCCAAGTGTGGGGACTCTGACTTGATTACTGTGAGAATGGCAGCCTTTTACATTTTTTCCATTGACTTGAATGGATGAAATCTGATTGGCTGTTTGTAGCTCCGCCCAGGTGTGCAGAGGGGACACGAGACCCCCAGAACATATCATCCCAGGTAGTAAGGGATCTGTGTAACTATCCCAATTTTTTTGCCTGGCTCAACCACCACCTTAATTGTTCACACCCTCACCTCAGTGACCTGAGAGAGCAACTACATAATATTATAAAGCAGTTATATAGAAAAAATAGGTGTATAAATAATTACAAAATCAGCTTTATTGAGACATTGGGGTCAATTCATAAAAGGCTGTGTGGGGAAAAATCTTGTCGGGAAAATACCGTGTTTGGTAATTTAGACTTTTGTGTGCTAATTCATAAACATGTTTACAGTTGTAAAGTTCGGGGATTTCCTGAACTAAGTTGGCAGTGCTGCCTGAGTTGTTACATTTCTCTGTGCAGAGACAGCGTTACATTAACCACTTCACCACTGAGGGGTTTTACCCCCTGACCACCAGAGCAATTTTAACCTTTCAGCGCTCCTTCCATTCATTCGTCTATAACTTTATTATTACTTATCCCAATGAAATGAACTATATCTTGTTTTTTTCGCAACCAATTAGGCTTTCTTTAGGTGGGACATTATGCCAAGAATTATTTTATTCTAAATGTGTTTTAATGGGGAAATAGGAAAAAAATGTGGGAAAAAAATTATTATTTTTCAGTTTTCGGCCATTATAGTTTTTAAATAAAGCATGCTACTGTAATTAAAACCCATGAAATGTATTAACCCATTTGTCCCGGTTATAAAACCATTTAAATTATGTCCCTATCACAATGTTTGGCGACAATATTTTATTTGGAAATAAAGGTGCATTTTTTTCAGTTTTGCATCCATCCCTAATTACAAGCCCGCAGTTTATAAAGTAACAGTGTTATACCCTCTTGACATAAATATTTAAAAAGTTCAGTCCCTAAGGTAACTATTTATGTGTTTTTTTTTTATTGTATTTTTTTTTTTTTTTAATTACAAAAAAAAATAAAAATTGGGGAGTGTGGGAGGTAATGAGTTAATTTATTGTGTAAATGTAATGTTTGTGTATGTAAAATGCTTTTAGGGTGTAGTTTACTATTTGGCCACAAGAAGGACGCTTACAGGAAGCAAGAGGAGGCTGGGAGATTCACAATGATCTCGCTGTTTCTGAAAGAAGCAGCAGATCATTGCGGGGGCTAGATCAACGAACGGGAATGGATTTTCCCGTTCATTGATCTCCGGGCGAGCGGGCAGCGGCGTGCACGAGCGGCGGGTGCGCGCGCACGAGCGGTGGGAGCGCGGACAGCGGCGGTAGCGCGGAAGGTACGGATTTCTCCGTCCCTGGTTTTTTAGGGGGGAAAAAAGGGACGGAGAAATTCTTACCGCCGGGGGTAAAGTGGTTAAAAGAGGTATCCCCAACATCCCTTTAGATGTGCATTTTTTATACTGCTTCTCTTTGCCCTGAATCTGCTCTGAAACGGTCTATTACTCTTTATAAACAGTCTATTTAATTGACACAGCTTAGAAGAACTTCAAGAAATGTTACAGATACAGGCTTTCTGATGTAAAAAAAACATATGAAAACAGGTACCCAAGAGGTTAAAAAACACAGCCTGGGGTATTCTGGGAAGCCTTGTTTGTTCTGCTCTCACCGCTGCTGCCTAGGAGGTCTGTTTCCATTAACTTTGCTCTTATCCGCACCCTTATCACCTCTTCACAGCAGGCGGTATTCTCCATCCCAATACCGCCTGCTCTAATCTTTATGAATTGACATTTAGTGACATGTGCTCAAGGTGTTCACCGCACAAGGCTGTAATTTCCCGCACTGCTCAGGAATCTGACTCCTCTTCAGCTTGCAAGCTAGAGAACGTTTATGATCCATAACAGTCTCACCATCCGTATGTAATCCTCACAGCGTAACGACACCACTCTGTAGTCTTTTCTCCTCAAGGCACAATGCTGATGGTTGCAATCATATTAATCCACCAGATGGCTTCAGGCATTCGCTCTACCCGCTCTGCATGCAAACGCCATAGCGGGGAGCACGCACTGCCATCACGCCAAACATTCAATCTGTTACCGCTGATCAGAGCGCTCCAATAGTGATGGGTTGTTCGCGAACGAGCCGGCTCTAAGAGCCGGCTCTTTACTGTGAACGACAAGAGCCGGCTCTCAGTTTTAAAAGAGCCGATGCCTCAGCCGCCCCACAGAGCTCTGCTTTGCTGTGTAATAAAGGGCGCTGAGGTATGCTGGGAGATGTAGTCCTGTAGTTGCAGCTTGTAGGAGTGTATGGGCCGGAGCAGAGCAGTAGCAGGAGTGATTGCCCCAATCAGCGAAGCAGTCTGGAGTTGTCATGGAGACAGGGGCGGGGCTTTTACTCCGATTCTGAGTGGTGTCCAGTGATATTTAATGAAGAGCCGATTGAGAGCCGTAAGAGCCGGCTCTTTAATAGGAGCCGATTCAGAAGAGCCGATTCTCCGAGAAGAGCCGGAATTCCCATCACTACGCTCCAAGGCCACGGGACTTGAACCCGCCCACCGACACGTTGCACCCACCCACTTGCGCACTTCGTCAGGATGTGCGCGGCTTGCTATTGGCTGGGCAGCCCTTATCCAGTTTACAGTTCTGGGGCGGAGAGTACTTCAGCACTTCCTGGTTCCTTCCCCTAGGCGGGGGGGGGGGGGGTTGGATGTAGCCATGGTAACCGCTTCTACGAGCGGTACAGCGTCCATACACACTGGAGCACATCTTTCTGGGTCAGGTTTAGCATAGCTTGTTGGGAGATATAGCACAGAAGCATAGTGTCACAGACTTGTAGTATTTTCTATATTTTATCCACTTCTCTTCTTACAGCATATAGACATGCAAAGAAATCATTTAGTCCATAGACTTTCAGTAATGCTTGTCAGATCACAAACGAAGATTTCAAATTCACTTGTGCAAGTTTGCACCTTCAGATCGATCCCCCCCCCCCCCCCCCCTCTCTCTCCCTCTCTCGCTTGCGTTTCTCACGGCTGTTCCGTGACATATGGTGTTTTCGAGTGATCGCGGTACACACACACACACACACACACACACACACACACACACACACACACACACACACACACACACACACACACACACACACACACACACACACACACACACACACACATATACACATATACACACACACACACATACACACACACACACACACACACACACACACACACACACACACACACACACACACACACACACACACACATACACATACACATACACACACACACACAGTACATACACACACACACACACACACAGTACATACACACACACACACACACAGTACATACACACACACACACACACACACACACACATACACACACACACACACACACACACACACACATATACACACACACACACATATACACACACACACACATACACATACACACATACACATACACACACACACACACACACACACACACACACACACACACATACATACATACGATTTTATATACATATATTCTTTCTGTGTAATTTAACTTGCATCAGTCAGGTTAATCTCTACCTCCCTGCACTGCTTGTCATGTGACTGCAGAACGCCAGTAACTGTTTATTCTGCAGCAATAGCGTGAGGTCTCCCCATCCCCAATCCCTCTTTAACCTTCCTGGCGGTAACCCCAAACGTAGTTCGGGGTAAGCTGCGCAGGAGGTTTTCTCAGGCCCTGCTGGGCCGATTTGCACAATTTTATTTTATTTTTTGTTGCACGCAGCTAGCACTTAGTCCCGATCGCCGCCGCTACTCGCCGATTCGCCGCTATCCACTGCCCCCCCCCCCCCAGACCCCTTGCGCAGCCTGGCCTATCAGCGCCAGGCAGCGCTGAGGGGTGGATCGGGACTCCCGATGACATCACGACGCCGATGACGTCATCCCACCATTCTTTGAACGGGATTTCCTGATTGCCGGAGGCGTTCGAAGAGGGTAGGGGGGATGCCGCTGCACAGTGGCTATCATGTAGCGAGCCCTAGGCTCGCTACATGATTTTAAAAAAAAAAATTACAAAAAAACGGCTGCGCTGCCCCCTGGCGGTTTTTAATAGACCGCCAGGAGGGTTATGGTGGCCATACATGGAACAATAAAAACGTTCGATTATCCCGTTTATTCGATCTAAATGATCGAATCGAATGAAAGTTGAAAATATTTATTTTTTTCGATCAAGAAATTTGAACGATTATCCCGTTTTTTCGAGAAAAATCAGATCGGACATGCTAGAAAAATCTTTATATTCGATCCAACAGAATAATCGAACTAAATTATCTAATCGGAAAAAAATGAAAAATTGTACCATGTATTTTAAAGAGACTATACAGTGAAAAATTGACATTCCTCCAATCCTTTTTTTTTTTTTTTTTCCCTTCAGATAAAGTTATAATCCCCTCCAGGGTCTGCTTCCTTTTACTCAGTTCTGAGTCCCCAAATGTGCCATCTTCCAGCGCCTGGTCCTGCCTCCTTTCAGTTGAGTGCCACGGGAGCGCCACAGGATTTCTCTGCAAGAGGGCGGGGCCATGTGCTGGACACTGGGAGGTAACTAAGAGGAAACGGACTCTGGAGGTGCTTATAACTTTATCTGAAAAGAAGATCGGAGGAATGTTTATTTTTCACTGTGTAGACTCTTTTAATACCTTCTGTATTGATCAGTCGTTCATTGGTCATTTCACCTGATTTTGTCTGGCAGTGTGTATGTAGCTTAAAAGTCAACTGAAGTTAGGATATGGAGGCTGCCATATTTCTTTCCTTTTAAACAATACCAGTTGCCGGGCTGTCCTGCTGATCCTTTGCCTCTAATACATTTAGCCATAGACCCTGAACAAGCATGCAGCAGATCAGGTGCTCTGGCTGAAGTGTGACTGAATTAGCTGCATGCATGTTTCTGGTGTGATTCATACACTACTGCAGCCAAAGAAATCAGCAGGGAAGCCAGGCAACTAGCATTGTTTAATAGGAAATTAATATGGCAGCCTCCTTATCACTCTCACTTCAGGTGTCCTCTAATGCCATGTTGTTCACTTTTAAAAACAGTACTAACACCGCCACAGTGATGTGGACGGCTTGCCAGACAAATTATGAGGTTGTGTGTATGTTTCACGATCATTGAGAAGATAAGATATTTGCCTCAATTCATAAATCATTCCCCTATGCGGTAATGCTGAAAACAGCTGACTTTCCCGAGCACTTAGCAAAGTGTCAATTCATAAAAGCTGTTACCACATGAAAAGCTGACATTCCCGAGCAGTGAGGTAAATTACCGACTTGTGCTGTGAACACCTCCAGCACATGTCAGTAAATTGTCAGCAAATGTCAATTCATAAAGCCTTCAACAATCGGTAAGCCTGACGATAGTTACCGACACCTCTGGTGAGGCGTTAACAATGGGAAGTCTCTGTGAGTGTGTGCAGGGAAGCGTGACTCACACAAACAGAAGCAGAGACAGCCAGAACAAAACACATTTCCCCAGAATACCTTCAGCGGTGTAACCCATTCAGTTCTAGATTGAATTAGTGGGTAAAATCACATAATTATGACATGTAAAAGTCTCTTGGAGTTTATCTAAACCGTGGCAATTAAATAAAATGTTAAGAAAGACTAATGGACATTCAGAGGGAGCAGTGGCAGTATAACAAACAGGCATTCTAAAGAATTATAAAGGGATGTCGGGATGCATCTATTGTAACATCCTCACTGCAAATAATTACAGCTGTGATTTACAAAAGAGAGATATCGCCACACTTCTGCTGCACCGCTCAATGGGCTGCGGTAATTTACCGAACGTCAAAGGCAGCTTGGAAAATGTTTATGCATTAGCACACAAAAGTCTAAAATACCGAATGCAGTATTCTAAGGACCAGAATATTTTATCGCACAGCCTTTTGTGAATCGAGGCCATTGTCGGGCAATTCTTCTTCTCTCCTCCCCATCACATCAACCCGGATCTCAGTCTTGCTTCTGAAACACTCACTGTTGGGTCGCCAAAGCAGCAACTCCACAATAGTTCAATAAAAGATAAAAAGGAAAGTGTGGACCAGGGCTGCCCAATAGGTCCTGGGATTTATTTTCCACATTACTGCAGCTGAGTGAGCGCTCCGGCAGGCAGCGTGCACAGTAGATCGCGACCGCCCGCACGGTAGATTGCGGCCTCATGGCCACGTCCCATTGAATTTTGCAGCCAGCAGCTGTAGAACACGGCTGCTTGACCGCATTCTGTCAGATTTTGCTGCTTGTGGCCAATCAGGGGAGTAGAGAAGCGCCTCTGAGAGGCCAGGGGCGGCTCTGCCATGACGCAGTGTCATGGCTGGGGGTGGTGCTGGAGGCAACACTGCCGCCTCCACTCGCGCTGCCCACCAGAGCCTCCCTCAGCCGCTGTAATGTGGAAAATAAATCTCTGGATGAAATTGTGGAGATGATTTGCCAGTCTGGAGATACGGAGTAAGGCTTAAAGTTCAGCGCATTTCCGGAACCGAGCGAGTTAAGCAGGAGTTGGTTGGGGAGCAGTAAAGGACTTCAAAAAGAGGCTTATGATGTAAGTATCCTACTGAAGTGCTTTTAGAATGCCCTGGACTTATTATTCATCATTGGGTCTTGTTTATGAAGTTTGTGTTGGCATTTGGAGCTGCTGTTGTCTTGTGTTTTTTCATTCTCCACAGGTCATGTTGCTGTCATTTGTGTTTGACTTATTTCTGACGAGTATTCTGAAATAGTTGCCTGTGAGCTCCTATTTCTTTCCAAGAGGTCATTGCTCCTGGTTTGTAGACTAGCCGCTACCTATAGCTACCTATAATAAAGGCACATATACCTAGCTAACCCATACTGAAGGGATATATACCTAACTACCTTTGGGGGGGGGGGCGCCAAGCTTAGCATTTGAAACGTTGGTAGATCTCCTGGCCTCTGCGAATTTCAAAGTACTCCGCGAGCCGAAAGAGTGTGGGCACCCCTGGTGTAGACTGTTTTTATGATTTCATTCATACAATGGTAAAAGTTACCCCTAGAATCCTGGCTGTGCATCGGGATTTTAATCACTTGAAAACAACCAACAACAAGTAGGACCGGCACCACTCCAAAGTAGTATTCAAACAAAGCTTTTTTATTGGATCAAAGAATAGCTTCAGCAATTGCTGAAGCCATTCTTTGATCTAATAAAAGAGCTTTGAATACTACTTTGGAGTGGTGCCGGTCCTACTTGTTGTTGGATGACTGCAGGTCTATATGGGCACTGAGACCTTGACCGGGGCACACTCATACTTTTGTGATTATTGGTGCTTCTCCGCAACTTGGCCTCGGTGCTGCCGATTTCCCGTTTGATCGATCTTCGATTTGTTTTTCTACTCGATTTCCCGCTAGACTCTCTTATGTTTTCTTATCAATTTCAATTCACTTCTGTGCAAAATCGATTGGTAAAATGATCAAAAGTAATATCAGACTAGATGGAAATTATCAATCGAACGCACCTATCGACCGCAAAAACACAACGTGTGTACCTAGCATTACAAGCAAGAACCTGAGATCCGGGTGTATTTAATGTTGAGGAGATAAGAGGTATTGCCAGGGCCGGGTTTGTACTTTTCAGTGCCCAAGGTCTGCTGTCACCGACCATAACAAAAAACAGTCATAAATTCAGGTTTAGATAAGAAAGTCGCTAACAGCACTGGGGTCTGTCTGACAGCTGTAGGAGAGAGGGAGAGGAAACTAGCTGAGCTGATATTCCTTCTGTGAATGCGTGCATTAAAACTCACCTCACCCAAACTCTGTTCTGTCTGCTCTGTGCTGTAAACTCTTGGTATTTCTCACAGCCGCTTGTATGTCCATCCTACAGAGGACGGGATCTTCAGGTGACAGCAGATGCTGACTGTCATAATATACCAGGAAGTGAGAGAGATGCAGGGATTGGGGGAACACAGGTATTCAGGCATCAGTGCAGAGCAGGGCACTGAAGACCAGAAGAGATGACTTACTTTGACATATGATCTCTTCTCTCTCCAAATCCTGCCACCCTCCTGATTTTTTCGCCCTAGGCCATGGCCTTTGTAACCTTTCCAGAAATCCAGCCCTTGGTGTTGCCTGACAATATTCTGTCTCCTTAAAGAGAAACTAAACTGAGAAGGATATGGATTTTTCCTTTTAAAATAATACCAGTTGCCTGGCTGTCCTGCTGTTCCTGCGTTTGTTATACTTTCACCCAGAGCCCCACAACAAGCATGCAGATCAGGTGCTCTGACTGAAGTCAGACTGGATTAGCTGCATGCTTGTTTCAGGTGTGTGATTCAGCCACTACTGCAGCCAGAGAGATCAGCAGGAGAGTCAGGCAACTGGTATTGTTTAAAAGGAAACATCCATAGCCCTCTCGGTTAAGGTTCCCTTTAATGACCCTGAAACATACACGCGACCTTATCATTTGGGCTGTTGCAGGATGGTGAGCCTTGCATATTACTGTGGTCTCGTTGGCACCATTTTGGAGACTGAAAGGGGAACTGAAGTAAGAGGCATACGGAGGCTGCCATAGTTATTTCCTGCTAAACAATACCAGTTGCCTGGCAGCCCTGCTGGTCTATTTCTCTGCAGTAGTATCTGAATAACACCAGAAACAAGCATGCAGCTAGTCTTGTCAGATCTGACATTAATGTCAGAAACATCTGATCTGCTGCATGCTTGTTCAGGGGCTGTGGCTAATAGTATTAGAGGCATCTCAGTGGTGTTTTTGTTGGATTCCATGCTGAAATGTTCTCAGTTAAAAAAAAACCATATGTAATATTAAAGAGGGCCTGAACTCAGGACTTCCTCTCTGCTCTGAAAGATAAGCAGCAGCATAATAACCGTTAACTAAAAAAAAAATCTGTGTTACAGCTGCTACAAATCCTTAAAATAAATCTACACTGTTTCTAATTCCTGCTTTATTGGAAGCAGACATATTGTTAACATCCTGTGCTTTCAAATGAGCTTATCTGCCGTGGCAGTCATGTGACACGGGAGAGATCAGATTACAACTTGTGCTTAGTCACAGATGAGGGGGAATTGCACAGGCTGATGTTTAACTCTTTCAGGCAGAGAAAGAAAAAAAGGAACACAGCCTAGGTATTTGTGTGCTTGGCACTGTACATACCCATGTCTATCTCATCATGTCACATGTCAGTTCGGGCATCCTTTAATGCTCTGCCGTCTTATATCCAGAAGTTACACTTTATACTTTGGTAATTGTTTCAGAAAGAGCTGCGAAAGTGGCAGAACAGCAGGAAAGAGAGAGGCTGGCCCAGCAACAGCAGCAGCAGCAACAACAACAGCAGCAACAGCAGACCGCCTCCCCCAGAGCCGGTACCCCTGTGGGAGCCCTCATGGGTGTGGTCCCTCCGCCAACACCAATGGGAATACTCAACCAGCAACTGACGCCCAACTCTGGTAAGCAAGGTACATAAGCAATCCCCTTCTAGAACTTCACTATGTCCATGTTTTATCGGTGTGAAATGTACATTGCTCATGTTAGCGACGAATAGACACGGGCTATGAGATGATGGTAATTCTGGCTTGCAGGCGGATTTAATGCAAATTGTAGGGAATAGGGCGAGTGGTTGTCTCTTCTTGGTGGAAATATGTATGGAAGCATTATGTAGGCTGCCATCTTGTTATTTCTCCACGTCTGACCTGAGTGTAGGTTTTCATTGCTCTGATAGTCCCCCTTTTTCTCATATGGACGGAGTGAGGCTGTATCATTGTACTTTCAGCTGTAAGTTGTTTGGCTGAATCGGGTCCAATAACCCAGTAGCTGTACGGTGTTATTGGACTGTAGATGGTAAGCTGGCCATAGCGTTGTAGACAGAAGTGTCATTAATCTTTGGGCCTGGTGCATAACTACTAATCGTTGGCCAAAGGATTATCCCTACCACGATGTTTCACCCCCTTTCCAATGGTGTCCATTACAGCTGCCTGGTGGCCTATCTGCTAAGGGTCACATAACATGTGAGGCCACCATGACTTCCTCTACATATAACACGTGAGGCCACCATGACTTCCTCTACACATAACACGTGAGGCCACCATGACTTCCTCTACATATAACACGTGAGGCCACCATGACTTCCTCTACATATAACACATGAGGCCACCATGACTTCCTCTACACATAACATGTGAGGCCACCATGACTTCCTCTACACATAACACGTGAGTCCACCATGACTTCCTCTACACATAACACGTGAGGCCACCATGACTTCCTCTACACATAACACGTGAGGCCGCCATGACTTCCTCTACACATAACACGTGAGGCCACCATGACTTCCTCTACACATAACACGTGAGGCCACCATGACTTCCTCTACACATAACACGTGAGGCCACCATGACTTCCTCTACACATAACACGTGAGGCTGCCATGACTTCCTCTACACATAACATGTGAGGCCACCATGACTTCCTCTACACATAACACGTGAGGCCACCATGACTTTCTCTACACATAACACGAGAGGCCACCGTGACTTCCTCTACACATAACACGTGAGGACACCATGACTTCCTCTGCACATAACACGTGAGGACACCATGACTTCCTCTGCACATAACACGTGAGGACACCATGACTTCCTCTGCACATAACACGTGAGTCCACCATGACTTCCTCTACACATAACACGTGAGGCCACCATGACTTCCTCTACACATAACACGTGAGGCCACCATGACTTCCTCTACACATAACATGCGGCCACCATGACTTCCTCTACACATAACACGTGAGGCCACCATAACTTCCTCTACACATAACACGAGAGGCCACCGTGACTTCCTCTACACATAACACGTGAGGCCACCATGACTTCCTCTACACATAACACATGAGGCCACCATGACTTCCTCTACAAATAACACGTGAGGCCACCATGACTTCCTCTACAAATAACACGTGAGGCCACCATGACTTCCTCTACAAATAACACGTGAGGCCACCATGACTTCCTCTACACATAACACGTGAGGCTGCCATGACTTCCTCTACACATAACATGCGGCCACCATGACTTCCTCTACACATAACACGTGAGGCCACCATGACTTCCTCTACACATAACACGTGAGGCTACCATGACTTCCTCTACACATAACTCGTGAGGCCACCATGACTTCCTCTACACATAACACGTGAGGCCACCATGACTTCCTCTACACATAACACGTGAGGCCACCATGACTTCCTCTACACATAACACGTGAGGCTGCCATGACTTCCTCTACACATAACATGTGAGGCCACCATGACTTCCTCTACACATAACATGTGAGGCCACCATGACTTCCTCTACACATAACACGTGAGGCCACCATGACTTCCTCTACACATAACACGTGGGGCCACCATGACTTCCTCTACACATAACAAGTGAGGCCACCATGACTTCCTCTACACATAACATGTGAGGCCACCATGACTTCCTCTACACATAACACGTGAGGCCACCATGACTTCCTCTACACATAACACGTGAGGCCACCATGACTTCCTCTACACATAACACGTGAGGCCACCATGACTTCCTCTACACATAACACGTGAGGCCACCATGACTTCCTCTACACATAACATGTGAGGCCACCATGACTTCCTCTACACATAACACGTGAGGCCACTATGACTTCCTCTACACATAACATGTGAGGCCACCATGACTTCCTCTACACATAACACGTGAGTCCACCATGACTTCCTCTACACATAACATGTGAGGCCACCATGACTTCCTCTACACATAACATGTGAGGCCACCATGACTTCCTCTACACATAACACGTGAGGCCACCATGACTTCCTCTACACATAACACGTGAGGCCACTATGACTTCCTCTGCACATAACACGTGAGGACACCATGACTTCCTCTGCACATAACACGTGAGGCCGCCATGACTTCCTCTACACATAACACGTGAGGCCGCCATGACTTCCTCTACACATAACACGTGAGGCCACCATGACTTCCTCTACACATAACACGTGAGGCCGCCATTACTTCCTCTACACATAACACGTGAGGCCACCATGACTTCCTCTGTACATAACATGTGAGGCCACCATTACTTCCTCTACACATAACACGTGAGGCCACCATGACTTCCTCTACACATAACACGTGAGGCTGCCATGACTTCCTCTACACATAACATGTGAGGCCACCATGACTTCCTCTACACATAACACGTGAGGCCGCCATTACTTCCTCTACACATAACACGTGAGGACACCATGACTTCCTCTGCACATAACACGTGAGGCCACCATGACTTCCTCTGTACATAACATGTGAGGCCACCATTACTTCCTCTACACATAACACGTGAGGCCACCATGACTTCCTCTGTACATAACATGTGAGGCCACCATTACTTCCTCTACACATAACACGTGAGGCCACCATGACTTCCTCTACACATAACATGTGAGGCCACCATGACTTCCTCTACACATAACACGTGAGGCCACCATGACTTCCTCTACACATAACATGTGAGGCCACCGTGACGTCCTCTACACATAACACGTGAAGCCACCGTGACTTCCTCTACACATAACTCGTGAGGCCACCATGACTTCCTCTACACATAACACGTGAGGCCACCATGACTTCCTCTACACATAACTCGTGAGGCCACCATGACTTCCTCTACACATAACACGTGAGGCCACCATGACTTCCTCTACACATAACACGTGAGGCCACCATGACTTCCTGTACACATAACACGTGAGGCCACTATGACTTCCTCTACACATAACATGTGAGGCCACTATGACTTCCTCTACACATAACACGTGAGGCCACCATGACTTCCTCTACACATAACATGTGAGGCCGCCATGACTTCCTCTACACATAACACGTGAGGCCGCCATGACTTCCTCTACACATAACATACGGCCACCATGACTTCCTCTACACATAACATGTGTGGCCACCATGACTTCCTCTACACATAACACGTGAGGCCACCATGACTTCCTCTACACATAACATGTGTGGCCACCATGACTTCCTCTACACATAACATGTGTGGCCACCATGACTTCCTCTACACATAACACGAGAGGCCACTATGACTTCCTCTACACATAACATGTGAGGCCACCATGACTTCCTCTACACATAACACGTGAGGCCACCATGACTTCCTCTACACATAACACGTGAGGCCACCATGACTTCCTCTACACATAACACGTGAGGCCGCCATGACTTCCTCTACACATAACATACGGCCACCATGACTTCCTCTACACATAACATGTGTGGCCACCATGACTTCCTCTACACATAACACGTGAGGCCACCATGACTTCCTCTACACATAACACGTGAGGCCACCATGACTTCCTCTACACATAACACGTGAGGCCACCATGACTTCCTCTACACATAACACGAGAGGCCACTATGACTTCCTCTACACATAACATGTGAGGCCACCATGACTTCCTCTACACATAACACGTGAGGCCACCATGACTTCCTCTACACATAACTCATGAGGCCACCATGACTTCCTCTACACATAACAAGTGAGGCCACCATGACTTCCTCTACACATATCTCATGAGCCCATCGTGACTTCCTCTACACATAACACATGAGGACTCCATGACTTCCTCTACACATAACACGTGAGGCCACCATGACTTCTTCTACACATAACACGTGAGGCCACCATGACTTCCTCTACACATAACACGTGAGGCCTCCATGACTTCCTCTACACATAACATGTGGCCACCATGACTTCCTCTACACATAACACGTGAGGCCGCCATGACTTCCTCTACACATAACATGTGGCCACCATGACTTCCTCTACACATAACACGTAAGGCCACCATGACTTCTTCTACACATAACATGTGGCCACCATGACTTCCTCTACACATAACACGTGAGGCCACCATAACTTCCTCTACACATAACACGTGAGGCCACCATAACTTCCTCTACACATAACACGTAAGGCCACCATGACTTCTTCTACACATAACATGTGGCCACCATGACTTCCTCTACACATAACACGTGAGGCCACCATAACTTCCTCTACACATAACACGTGAGGCCGCCTTTACTTCCTCTACACATAACACGTAAGGCCACCATGACTTCCTCTACACATAACATGTGGCCACCATGACTTCCTCTACACATAACATGTGGCCACCATGACTTCCTCTACACATAACACGTGAGGCCACCATGACTTCCTCTACACATAACACGTGAGGCCACCATGACTTCCTCTACACATAACACGTGAGGCCACCATGACTTCCTCTACACATAACACGTGAGGCCACCATGACTTCCTCTACACATAACACGTGAGGCCACCATGACTTCCTCTACACATAACATGTGAGGACACCATGACTTCCTCTACACATAACTCATGAGGCCACCATGACTTCCTCTACACATAACATGTGAGGCCACCGTGACGTCCTCTACACATAACACGTGAAGCCACCGTGACTTCCTCTACACATAACACGTGAAGCCACCGTGACTTCCTCTACACATAACTCGTGAGGCCATCATGACTTCCTCTACACATAACATGTGAGGCCACCATGACTTCCTCTGCACATAACACGTGAGGCCGCCATGACTTCCTCTACACATAACACGTGAGGCCGCCATTACTTCCTCTACACATAACACGTAAGGCCACCATGACTTCCTCTGCACATAACACGTGAGGCCACCATGACTTCCTCTACACATAACACGTGAGGCCACCATGACTTCCTCTACACATAACACGTGAGGCCGCCATTACTTCCTCTACACATAACACGTAAGGCCACCATGACTTCCTCTACACATAACATGTGGCCACCATGACTTCCTCTACACATAACACGAGAGGCCACTATGACTTCCTCTACACATAACACGAGAGGCCACTATGACTTCCTCTACACATAACATGTGAGGCCACCATGACTTCCTCTACACATAACACGTGAGGCCACCATGACTTCCTCTACACATAACATGTGAGGCCACCATGACTTCCTCTACACATAACATGTGAGGCCACCATGACTTCCTCTACACATAACATGTGAGGCCACCATGACTTCCTCTACACATAACACGTAAGGCCACCATGACTTCCTCTACACATAACATGTGAGGCCACCATGACTTCCTCTACACATAACATGTGAGGCCACCATGACTTCCTCTACACATAACATGTGAGGCCACCATGACTTCCTCTACACATAACATGTGAGGCCACCATGACTTCCTCTACACATAACACGCAAGGACACCATGACTTCCTCTACACATAACATGTGAGGCCACCATGACTTCCTCTACACATAACACGCAAGGACACCATGACTTCCTCTACACATAACACGTGAGGCCACCATGACTTCCTCTACACATAACACGTGAGGCCACCGTGACTTCCTCTACACATAACATGTGGCCACCATGACTTCCTCTACACATAACACGTGAGGCCACCATGACTTCCTCTACACATAACACGTGAGGCCACCATGACTTCCTCTACACATAACACGTGAGGCCACCATGACTTCCTCTACACATAACACGTGAGGCCACCATGACTTCCTCTACACATAACACGTGAGGCCACCATGACTTCCTCTACACATAACACGTGAGGCCACCATGACTTCCTGTACACATAACATGTGAGGACACCATGACTTCCTCTACACATAACTCATGAGGCCACCATGACTTCCTCTACACATAACACGTGAGGCCACCGTGACTTCCTCTACACATAACACGTGAGGCCACCATGACTTCCTCTACACATAACACGTGAGGCCACCATGACTTCCTCTACACATAACACGCAAGGACACCATGACTTTCTCTACACATAACACGTGAGGCCACCATGACTTCCTCTACACATAACACGCAAGGACACCATGACTTCCTCTACACATAATTTGTGAGGCCGCCGTGACCTCCTCTACACAGGAAGGAGGAGTGATGACAAGCTTCCTTCTTGTTGGCAATGTACTAAATAGAGCCAGTCTGACTGACAATGTATTACAGCAGAAACATTTATGATTGTATTGGAATGCTTGTAATGCAGAGTAAGGTTGCAGGCTGTGTAATAAACACAGTGCAGTGGGTAAATGGAGTTTGATTTTGTGGCTGCCAATCTCGCTTTAAGTTTACAGCTTTTAAAATGTCCTAAAATGAAATTAACGGTTGTGACTCAAACTACAGATCTATTATGTATGATGTGTTTGTTGTATCTGGATTATTCTCGTATAAAATCACGTTGCAAACATTTTGTGTTTGGATTTAACCGTTTGCTTTTCAGGGATTTGTAAAATAAAACAGCGGATTTACATTCCAGAATAAAATCGTAGCGTCCGTCCATGACATTGACCGAAAATATTCTGGTTTTAAATTTTTTTTTTTTTTGCATGTCAAAAAAAAACCAGACAGCCCAGTGTTCTCCCCAGGCTCTTTTAGCTGGGTGCTCCGCCCGGCTAGTTTTGGTGAGCACCCGGCTGTCATTGGCTCACCTCCTCCTATGCTGTAAGCAGAGTTGTGCAGAGAAGCACCTGCCCTGCATCCTCTCATCTCGCCCCACCCGGCTACTTTTTCATGCCACCCGGCTGGAAAAAATCTCTGGGGAGAACACTGCAGCCTGTTGCTGTTTTTTGGAATCGTGTGTGATGTTCCACATTGTGCTGTTTCTGACAATGCCTATGAACGTTTTCTGCACATGAAAGCACATATTGTGCGTTTGTACCAAAGCGCTGCAGCTGGGAACGTGGCTATAGTGTCCCTGGATCTGCAGTAACTGTATTTATGAACTTTGGTGCTAGTATGGTTGAGGTGAACCAGGCTTGAAGTCCACAAGACAATTTCCGCTAATATGATTGGTTGTGCAGCACCCTTCCGAACTTCTAGGTTTCAGAATGGTTGTAGTAATGACACGCCCACACTATTCGGCCAATCAGAATGCTTCAAGCTGTAGACATTGCTGTGATTGGAGAACTGTTCCTTGTGGACGTTCACGCTCTCTCACCTCAACCATACTAGATCCTAAACTTTATTACAATACTAGCTGATGGCACAGTGCTGCTCTGGTATGTATTTGGTGGTGTTGGCGCTACCTTTTTTTCTAACCCTAACACACAAGTACTCAATGATTCAATTACCTAGTTTGTGAGCTTTGCGGTCTTTGGCATCAATCATTTGCATTGAAACAAAACAAATCTGATTGGCTGTTTGGGGCTCCACCCCCTTTTCTGAATTTTAACACCAGTCACCCAATGAGCAACTGTATCAGGTGTGAGGCCTGTGCCATTAACAGTGCAAAAATGGCAGCAATGATGAAATATTCCCTTTGAAAATCAATAGGTGAATTTTGATTGGCTGTTATAGGCTCCACCCACTTTTCTGAATATTAATTCCAGTCACCCTTTGACCAACTGTGCAAAGTTTGAGAACCCTGCCATTAATGGTGTAAAGCTGGCCATACACTAGGCCGATTCCCCGCCGATCGACAGCAGATTCGATCACTGGGATCGAACCTGCTGTCAAATCGTTAACATTGACGCTAAATTTCGATCTATTTTGTCCCGAAATAGATTGGTCCCGTCGACCGCTCCGTGCGGGAAATTACCATCGATCGCCCGCGGGTAGGAAGCGCATCGCTAGCGGCGTTCGAGTGCCCACCGACCGACGCAATACAGCTGCAATACATTACCTGATCCGGCCGGCGCGTATCAGCCCCCCCGGTCACCGCTGCTCCGTCTCCGCGCTGGTCTCCAGATCCAGCAGGCTTCACTTCTTCCTGTCCCGGCAGGAAGTTTAAACAGCAGAGGGCGCTCTACTGTTTAAACTTTTCCCAGACAGAAAGAAGTGAAGCCTGCCGGACCCGAAGACAAGACCAGAACGGAGAAGAAGACAGTGGAGACCTGGGGAGTCGCGCCGGCAGAGCAGGTAATGTATGTGGGGGGGGAGGAGAGGAGCGGCGGCAGCACCACCACCACCAACACAGATTGTCATCGGTTTCAGGCTGAAATCGATTCACAATCTGTTTGCAGTAAAGGCAGCCATACGATCCCTCTCTGATCAGATTCGATCAGAGAGGGATCTATCTGTTGGTCGAATCTGATGGCAAATTGACCAGTTTATGGCCACCTTAATGGTTGCAGGTTACATTTCCCAGTGAAATTTGTATTTGTCTCCGCCCACTTTTTGGTTATGGGGATAAAAAGTATCCGATATGTTATTCCAGGTAATGTACTATAAGTGTGTCAAATTTCATTCATCCGTTCAGCCATTGCTGCGTGATCGAGTAACAAACATCCAAACTTTCCCATTTATAGTATTAGTGAGATAAAGTTCCAGAGCCTTCCATCGCTACACAAGTCTTCTCCTCGAGGGAATTATTTCTGCTTCTAGAAAACCGCTGCAGCTGTTAAACCATCTCTTCATTTTTTGCAAACTAACGCAACGTATTTTTAGCTGAAGTCGCTAATTCATTTATTATTTCATTTCTGTCATTAATATCACATGACTAACAGTAGTTTGCCATTGTAGTGCACGTCTGTTTTATTAATTGCATGTCATTGATGCATGTTTGTTCTTCAAGGCATGATAGGGGGCTATCCGCCCGGTTTGCAGCCCATGCAGGGCCCCATTGATGGCATTATTAGCATGGGCAGCATGCAGCCTCATCTTCATCACGGGATGATTGCATCCCCTCTGCTCCCTCCGCCTGGTATGTCGGGCTTCATGGTCCCCCAAATGCTGCAGGGTAAGATCATCATCACCTTCTACCATACTTCATTTCACGTGTCATGTGTGTCACTGCTGCTTTATGGGTAACACTGATCTGCACTCTTCAAATCCAGCTTATTTACATCTGTCTGAGGCGCATCTAGGCACCATCTGAGGCACTTCTAGACACTGTCTGAGGCGCATCTAGGCACCATCTGAGGCACTTCTAGGCACTGTCTGAGGCACTTCTAGGTACAGCACTGTCTGAGGCACTTCTAGGTACAGCACTGTCTGAGGCACCTCTAGGGACTGAGGCACTTCTAAGCACTGTCTGAGGCACTTCTAGGCACTGTCTGAGGCACTTCTAGGTACAGCACTGTCTGAGGCACTTCTAGGTACAGCACTGTCTGAGGCGCATCTAGGGACTGAGGCACTTCTAGGCACTGTCTGAGGCACTTCTAGGCACCGTCTGAGGCGCTTCTAGGCACCGTCTGAGGCGCTTCTAGGCACCGTCTGAGGCGCTTCTAGGCACCGTCTGAGGCGCTTCTAGGCACCGTCTGAGGCGCTTCTAGGCACCGTCTGAGGCGCTTCTAGGCACCGTCTGAGGCGCTTCTAGGCACCGTCTGAGGCGCTTCTAGGCACCGTCTGAGGCGCTTCTAGGCACCGTCTGAGGCCCTTCTAGGCACCGTCTATGGCCCTTCTAGGCACCGTCTGAGGCCCTTCTAGGCACCGTCTGAGGCGCTTCTAGGCACCGTCTGAGGCCCTTCTAGGCACCGTCTGAGGCCCTTCTAGGCACCGTCTGAGGCGCTTCTAGGCACCGTCTGAGGCGCTTCTAGGCACCGTCTGAGGCCCTTCTAGGCACCGTCTGAGGCGCTTCTAGGCACCGTCTGAGGCGCTTCTAGGCACAGTCTGAGGCGCTTCTAGGCACCGTCTGAGGCGCTTCTAGGCACCGTCTGAGGCGCTTCTAGGCACCGTCTGAGGCGCTTCTAGGCACCGTCTGAGGCGCTTCTAGGCACCGTCTGAGGCGCTTCTAGGCACCGTCTGAGGCCCTTCTAGGCACCGTCTGAGGCGCTTCTAGGCACCGTCTGAGGCGCTTCTAGGCACCGTCTGAGGCGCTTCTAGGCACCGTCTGAGGCGCTTCTAGGCACCGTCTGAGGCGCTTCTAGGCACCGTCTGAGGCGCTTCTAGGCACCGTCTCAGGCGCTTCTAGGCACCGTCTGAGGCGCTTCTAGGCACCGTCTCAGGCGCTTCTAGGCACCGTCTGAGGCGCTTCTAGGCACCGTCTGAGGCGCTTCTAGGCACCGTCTGAGGCCCTTCTAGGCACCGTCTGAGGCCCTTCTAGGCACCGTCTGAGGCCCTTCTAGGCACCGTCTGAGGCCCTTCTAGGCACCGTCTGAGGCCCTTCTAGGCACCGTCTGAGGCCCTTCTAGGCACCGTCTGAGGCCCTTCTAGGCACCGTCTGAGGCCCTTCTAGGCACCGTCTGAGGCCCTTCTAGGCACCGTCTGAGGCCCTTCTAGGCACCGTCTGAGGCGCTTCTAGGCACCGTCTGAGGCGCTTCTAGGCACCGTCTGAGGCGCTTCTAGGCACCGTCTGAGGCGCTTCTAGGCACCGTCTGAGGCGCTTCTAGGCACCGTCTGAGGCGCTTCTAGGCACCGTCTGAGGCGCTTCTAGGCACCGTCTGAGGCGCTTCTAGGCACCGTCTGAGGCGCTTCTAGGCACCGTCTGAGGCGCTTCTAGGCACCGTCTGAGGCGCTTCTAGGCACCGTCTGAGGCGCTTTTAGGCACCGTCTGAGGCGCTTCTAGGCACCGTCTGAGGCGCTTCTAGGCACCGTCTGAGGCCCTTCTAGGCACCGTCTGAGGCGCTTCTAGGCACCGTCTGAGGCGCTTCTAGGCACCGTCTGAGGCGCTTCTAGGCACCGTCTGAGGCGCTTCTAGGCACCGTCTGAGGCGCTTCTAGGCACCGTCTGAGGCGCTTCTAGGCACCGTCTGAGGCGCTTCTAGGCACCGTCTGAGGCGCTTCTAGGCACCGTCTGAGGCGCTTCTAGGCACCGTCTGAGGCGCTTCTAGGCACCGTCTGAGGCGCTTCTAGGCACCGTCTGAGGCGCTTCTAGGCACCGTCTGAGGCGCTTCTAGGCACCGTCTGAGGCGCTTCTAGGCACCGTCTGAGGCGCTTCTAGGCACCGTCTGAGGCGCTTGTAGGCACCGTCTGAGGCGCTTGTAGGCATTGTCTGAGGCGCTTCTAGGCACCGTCTGAGGCGCTTGTAGGTACCGTCTGAGGCGCTTGTAGGTACCGTCTGAGGCGCTTGTAGGTACCGTCTGAGGCTCTTCCAGGCACCGTCTGAGGCGCTTCTAGGCACCGTCTGAGGCGCTTCTAGGCACCGTCTGAGGCGCTTCTAGGCACCGTCTGAGGCGCTTCTAGGCACCGTCTGAGGCGCTTCTAGGCACCGTCTGAGGCGCTTCTAGGCACCGTCTGAGGCGCTTCTAGGCACCGTCTGAGGCGCTTCTAGGCACCGTCTGAGGCGCTTCTAGGCACCGTCTGAGGCGCTTCTAGGCACCGTCTGAGGCGCTTCTAGGCACCGTCTGAGGCGCTTCTAGGCACCGTCTGAGGCGCTTCTAGGCACCGTCTGAGGCGCTTCTAGGCACCGTCTGAGGCGCTTCTAGGCACCGTCTGAGGCGCTTCTAGGCACCGTGTGAGGCGCTTCTAGGCACCGTGTGAGGCGCTTCTAGGCACAGTCTGAGGCGCTTTTAGGCACCGTCTGAGGCGCTTCTAGGCACCGTCTGAGGCGCTTCTAGGCACCGTCTGAGGCGCTTCTAGGCACCGTCTGAGGCGCTTCTAGGCACCGTCTGAGGCGCTTCTAGGCACCGTCTGAGGCGCTTCTAGGCACCGTCTGAGGCGCTTCTAGGCACCGTCTGAGGCGCTTCTAGGCACCGTCTGAGGCGCTTCTAGGCACCGTCTGAGGCGCTTGTAGGCACCGTCTGAGGCGCTTGTAGGTACCGTCTGAGGCTCTTCCAGGCACTGTCTGAGGCTCTTCCAGGCACTGTCTGAGGCTCTTCCAGGCACCGTCTGAGGTGCTTCCAGGGCCGGGTTCCACTAACAGCGCTTTAGGAGCGTTTGCTGATCAACAACAGTGGGCAAAGCGCTAGGATAGTGGAGGCCTATGAGGGCAATTCCACCAGGGCTGTGGAGTCGGTACAAAAATCATGCGACTCCAACTCCGACTCCTCAGTTTAAAAAACCTCTGACTCCATGTACCAAAAATTGCTCCAACTTCTCGACTCTGAAGTCCATACAAGGCTATGGAGTGGGTACAAAAATTATCAGACTCCTCAGTTTATAAAACCACAGTTCCGACTCCACGTACCCAAAATTATTCAGACTCCTCAGGCCTGGGTTCCACTATGGTGATTGGATTTGTATAAGGCCCCTTACTCACCTGATGCGCTTTCCACCACGTTTACCGAAGCGCAATGCAACGCAATCCACGGGGACCTCAGAAGTGCAGAGACTGGACGGTCTGATGTCCCCATCTGTGCGCTGCGATCCACTGCGGAATCACAACATGTGGCTGCTGACAAAAATGCCAAAAATGCTTTGCGATTTCCAGTCATTCACTCATTGAGTGAATAGCATCGCATTCGTATTGCCGAAAGTCGCATCGGAATAAAAGTACCGTGCATCGCGTTGGCAATTCCATTTCCGATGCAGTCAAGTGGGTAATGGGCCATAAAGTGGGATGAAGGTCCACATTAACGGAAAAAATCATCCAATAAGAAATGACTTATTTAGCTTCCCTATCCTGTTGTTTTTAGTGCTCACTGTCAGATTTAGGAGAAATTTGATATGAAAAAAAAGAAAATAATATTTCTAACTTCACTAAACAACCAGGGGCGTAGATCTACGTATTGCTGTGTTTACAAGCCGCCGCAAACAATCGCGCAATCACCTATGCGCTTGTCGCTGCATGTTATTGCAATTAATAATGAATGGGAACATGTGTTCCCAAATCCAATCAAAGTGCCGGCTGAATGAATAATCACTGCTCCATTGAAAAGCCGTGATTATTCATAGATGTCAAAAGTAAAAACAAAGTCCCTTCCTGTGTACTGTTATAAGTACACAGGATAAAATGTGGGAATATCTAGTACATAAACAATAACATAAAATAATCCTATACTTATTAATCCCTTCTACCCCTTCCCCCATAGTTACCAAAATAAAACTTTTTGTAAAAAAAAACAAAAAACAGTGACAGCATTTAAAAAACAAATAGTTACCTTAGGGACTCCTCTTTTTTAATATGTATGTCATGAGGGTATATTACGGTTATTTTGGCAAATAAGTTCTTGTAATTATTGATATAGTATAACCAAATACAAAATGGGAAAAAATAATCACCTTTATTTCCAAATAAAATATTGTTACCATACATTGTACTAGGGATCTAATTTATAACGGCCGAAAACTGAGAAGCAATGACTTTTTTAATTTTTGTTCTTTTTATTCCTTTTAAAATGCTTGCAAAATATATAATTCTTAGCAAAAAGTACAACCCAAAGAAGGCTAGTTTGTCCTGTACATCATTAATGGAGTCATCGGGCAAAATGTAAAAAAAAGCTTTACTCACCTGGGGCTTTCTCCAGCCCCTGACTGTCCCACCCTGATCGCTCCGCTCTCCACCGCCGTCCTGGGCTCCCCTCACGGTGCAGAGGCTGACCCCGAGGTCGGCCTTACTTCGCCAGCGTGAATCGCCGCTGTCAATCATGGCCAAGTTGCTCGCGGCGTACTGCGCAGGTGGTGGTAGTTCTGTGCCTGTGCAGGTCACCGTGGCCATGATTGACAGCTGTGCATCACGCAGGTGTAGTAAGGCCAACCTCGGGGTCGTCCTCTGCACCGTGCGGGGAGCCCGGGGCGGCAACTGAGAGCGGAGCGGTCGGCGTGGGACAGTAGGCTGCCAGTGGCTGGAGAAAGCCCCAGGTGAGTAAAGAAACTTTGCCTGATGACTCCTTTAACCTCCCTGGCGGTTAATTTTTTTTGCCAAATTGGCAAAAATCCATTTTTTTTTAAACTTTTTTTTTTTGTGTTTCATGTAAAGCTACCAGAGTGGTAGCTACATGAAACACCACTAGAGGGCGCATGTATCCCTCTAGTGCGATCGTCGCCGGCATCAATAGCAAACAGGGGAACGCGTATATAACGCGCTCCCCTGTTTGGCTTCTCCTGTCGCCATGGCGACGATCGGAATGACGTCATGGACGTCAGCCGACGTCCTGACGTCAGACACCTCCGATCCAGCCCATAGCGCTGCCCGGAACGCATTGGTCTGGGCAGCGCAGGGCTCTGGCGGGGGGCCCTCTTGCGCCGCTGCGTACGGGCGATCGCCGCAGAGCGGCGGCGATCAAGCTGTGCGCGCGGCTAGCAAAGTGCTAGCTGCGCGTACAGCATTTTGAATGGAGGGAATCGCCCCACTAGGGGCTGAGATATTTTCCTGCGCGGCATAGCCCGAGCTCAGCTCGGGCTTACCGCCAGGAAGATTAAGGTGTGATAAGTACTGATAAAGTTATTGGTTAATGGGAGGAGTGTGAAATGTGAAAATTGCTCTGGTTTTTAAGGAAAATAACCTGTTGTAGGGAAGTGTTTATTTTCCCTTCATTCTGTCCCAGCTTACTGCCCCTCCAAATGCAAACCTTGCCTAGACAACAGGCTGGCATCACTGTGTAAATCCTGAAGGGGGGGGGTTTGGAGCGGGCTTTCGTTATTTGCATGCTAAGGTAAGCAAAGGCATTCAGTCCAGGTGAAGAGAAAAAACTATATATATAACAGTGTAGTTTGGCCGGCAGCAACAGCTTGCAGCCAGGTTATGTATTTCCCCACTGTCCACAGCGGCCTGGAGGGGGAATAGTAATTAACACCACCGGGATTTTTGCAGGGTGATTGGTGTATTGGCTGTACCCTGCACCCAAATTTGACAGCTTAAAGGAGCCATCAGCCATTCTATGCTACCCCCCGATCTAATTACCTTGTGCTTCCTTCAGCCCCATGCAGCTGACATGTCCCACACCGCAGCTTCGCTCTCAGCCGCTGGCCCGGGGTCCCCGCTGGTGCAGACGCCAATATCAAGATCCTCCTCTACTGCACTGCAAGGGGCTGCAGGATGACGCAGGTAAGTAGATCGGGAGGTAGGATAGATTGGCTGATGATTCCTTTTAGTTATAGGCATGCGTAAAAAGCTCCCCACACACTATCAGATGAAACTTTAAATCAGGCAGCTGCCCCTGTACCCCAGCTGGGCACTTCCTAGCCTAGCGCTCCTCACAGGAGGTGGACAGGCATCCCCACCCTTCCCCCCTGCAGTTGCCAGGCTCAATGCCACATGTGATGTTACCAAACACTGCCATTCGGCTTGCGGTGCTTGAAAACTGCGTATACTGCAAAGTCGATCTGAAGACAGTGCCTTTTTACAGCCGGTGTTGTGATCCTCTTATTATTGATTGGCTGTGCTTTAGTTTTGCTAGATTTTCAGCAGATGCAATCTATTTACTGAGTCTAAGTGCAGTCTGATGACAACATTGGCTATGGCGGTCTTTAGGGTTCTGACACAGCGGTAACGTCTCTGGCGCATATTTCTATGATATTTCTGAGTATGATAAATAAACTGAGAAATGTGACATGGAGTATTGCACATTAATGTAAGTCTCATGCATTGTAATTGGCTCTCTCTGTCTGTTAATGTAGGGGTGTTGACACAAGGCGGACCCTCTATGGCGGGATCACCAGCGGCTGGGAACATTCAGTACAATCAGCAGGTAATGGGCGAATCCCGAGATTTCATGCCTCCAATCGGTAATACCTACCGTCTGTACACAATCCGTTTATGTCATTAGTAAGCTTGGCCAATCAGGAATGGACTAAGTCCTGGGGGGATACAGCAACTCCTGCATGTGACCAGTGTATTTCTAATCTGCATAAGCGGATAGTAATCCTGAAGCTAGGAAACAGTGATTGCAGTCTAGGGCCGCCCATGTCTAGGGGAAGTCATAGAGAAGCGTGTGATTGGTTTGATCAGCTGATAAATTTGCAAAGCTCTGATTTGCTGTCATCATGTCATGCTTGAGCACATGATCATGACTAGCAAATCAGAGACTTTCTTCTGCTGAGCTGCTAATCCTCCACGTTATATTAACAGGTCGAGTGCCAGGCGTGGCCATTGCATAAGCGATCAGCGCTGCCCAGCAGGCTGATAAAAACTTTCTCCAAGTTCACAAGTTCCGCCTGGCGGATCACTCAAAATCAGTCTTAGCACCCGAACGACAGTCTGTACACACGCCCGATTTGGCGTGCGAACGACGGGACGTTCAAACGACCTGTCGTTCGGAAAAATCCGACGTGTGTATGGGCCTAAAACTTTTGTTTTTGCTTTTCAGATGGGAATGATTGCTCCGGGGCAGCAAGCTCCGCCTCCTTATCCGGGTCAGAACCAAATCAGCCAGCCAGCTGTACAGCAGCCCTCCACCCCTGTGTTTGTGGCGCCCCCTCCCAGGACACAGAGGTTACTGCACTCAGAAGCTTACTTGAAATACATTGAAGGATTAACTGCTGATTCCAACTGCATCAGCAAATGGGACCACACGCTCTCAGGTATGCTGCGGTGGGCGATCTCCGGTATACTGTGGGGGGCACTCTAAGGAATGCTGCGGGGGGGGGCTGGATAATTGTGTTTGTGTATTCTTCCTCTATGTATTGCAGCATAAATAACTACCGTGCTAATGATATGTAGAGTTAGAGAAACTCCGACCAAAAATTGAACTTTATCCCAATCAGTAGCTGATACCCCCTTTTACATGAGAAATCTATTCCTTTTCACAAACGGACCATCAGGGGGCGCTGTATGACTGATATTGTGGTGAAACCCCTCCCACAAGAAACTCTGAGGACCGGGGTACTCCTGGCAGTTTCCTGTCTGTGAACCTTGTTGCATTGTGGGAAATAGCTGTTTCCAACTGCCAAAAAAGCAAGCAGCAGCTACTTCATCTGCTAGCAGTAAAAATGTCACCATGTAATAAATGTCAGCATGTAAATCAGGGAGAGGAAAGATTTTACAATGGGCAAACACTGACTAAACCATTTATACATAATTATTGTAAAAATGAAGCACTTTTTTATTACATTATTTTCACTGGAGTTCCTCTTTAAGGTGGCCATTTATCAGGCGGTGACAGACAGATTGGACCAAGAGACTAATCTCTCTTTCATCGAATCTGATCAGAGAGAGATCTGTCAGCTGATCGATTTCAGCATAAATTGGCCGAGTCCACCACATGCGCCCCCTCGCTGCTGTTCCTCAAGCGTATAAAAGTGTGTTTATACATTACCTGTCCTGTGTCGCGGTGCCCGCCTGTCTTCTGAAACCACCGCTCTTGCGTTGGCCCCATACATGGCTCCAGCGTGGTGCGTATGTGACGTCACACGTGCGCGGTGTTAATGGGGCTAATTGAAGAGTGGCAGATTCGGAAGACAGACGGGCACCGCGACACAGGACAGGTAATGTATAAACGCACACATACACACACTTATACGCTGGAGGGACAGTGTCGGGGGTTTTGATGCATTTGTCGCTTGTCCCAATATCGCTCACCGTAACCGCCGCGCACACGATTGAGCAAGTCGGCCGTACATCGTGCAGCAAGTCCGACCAATACCGATACCTGTTTCAGCTTGAAATTAGTTACATAATTGCTCGGGCATGCACTTGGTGGCACCGATTTTAATCCAGTTTGATTATAATAATTGAATCGGATGGTTGATCGACAAGTCGCCTGGTGTATGGCCACCTTTAGACCACCTCTCCCAGTGGCTTGCATACCATTCACTTACATTCTGTTGAGATTAGCTGACTGCAGTGTGGATGGTGGAGATTGACAAAGGCTCTGCAAATGGAGCAAGTCTAGCAGGGCCGTTTCTGTGCACAGGCCGCCCAGGCAAATATGGTGGGGCACCACCTACTGGTGAGGGAATATACTGCAATATCACATCAATTTTTTATTTTTTCTTGGACTGCCTGAAATCGCTGTGTGGAGTATACAGTGTGTGACTGCTTTTCTGGCTACTGCAGTGCAGATCCATAGTGCTGTGGTGTGCTATCCTCCCCAGCACTCTCCTTTGAACTTAGGACTACATCATGCCTACTTCATACAGCTTAGAAGGTGGTGTATGCGTGTGTGGATATTTGCCTAACGTGAGAATCGCCACATCTGCAGAGCAGTGCTAGCCAGGCAGCGGGGGAAGGCCACACACCACCACACAAATACAAAGTACTGTAATGGCCAGTAACTCAGGCAAGCCAAGCTCTCTTGATTGTAATATTTGAATGTAATTCCCTTTAATTACACATGTAATTGCCTGTATCTATATGTAAACAACTGCTTTCCGAGGCCTCATTGTGACAGAATACAGCACAAATGGTCACCCCATAGTGATAGGCTGCTTCCCCAGGCCTCACTGCGACAAAATACAGCACAAATAGTCACCCCACAGTGATAGGCTGCTTCCCCAGGCCTCACTGTGACAAAATACAGCACAAATGGTCACCCCACAGTGATAGGCTGCTTCCCCAGGCCTCACTGTGACAAAATACAGCACAAATGGTCACCCCACAGTGATAGGCTGCTTCCCCAGGCCTCACTGTGACAAAATACAGCACAAATAGTCACCCCACAGTGATAGGCTGCTTCCCCAGGCCTCACTGTGACAAAATACAGCACAAATGGTCACCCCACAGTGAGCGGCTGCTTCCCCGGGCCTCACTGTGACAAAATACAGCACAAATGGTCACCCCATAGTGATAGGCTGCTTCCCCAGGCCTCACTGCGACAAAATACAGCACAAATAGTCACCCCACAGTGATAGGCTGCTTCCCCAGGCCTCACTGTGACAAAATACAGCACAAATGGTCACCCCACAGTGATAGGCTGCTTCCCCAGGTGTCACTGTGACAAAATACAGCACAAATGGTCACCCTACAGTGATAGGCTGCTTCCCCAGGCCTCACTGTGACAGAATACAGCACAAATAGTCACCCCACAGTGATAGGCTGCTTCCCCAGGCCTCACTGTGACAAAATACAGCACAAATAGTCACCCCACAGTGATAGGCTGCTTCCCCAGGCCTCACTGTGACAAAATACAGCACAAATAGTCACCCCACAGTGATAGGCTGCTTCCCCAGGCCTCACTGTGACAGAATACAGCACAAATAGTCACCCCACAGTGATAGGCTGCTTCCCCAGGTGTCACTGTGACAAAATACAGCACAAATAGTCACCCCACAGTGATAGGCTGCTTCCCCGGGTGTCACTGTGACATAATACAGCACAAATAGTCACCCCACAGTGATAGGCTGCTTCCCCAGGCCTCACTGTGACAAAATACAGCACAAATGGTCACCCTACAGTGATAGGCTGCTTCCCCAGGCCTCACTGTGACAGAATACAGCACAAATAGTCACCCCACAGTGATAGGCTTCTTCCCCAGGCCTCACTGTGACAAAATACAGCACAAATAGTCACCCCACAGTAATAGGCTGCTTCCCCGGGTGTCACTGTGACAAAATACAGCACAAATAGTCACCCCACAGTGATAGGCTGCTTCCCCGGGTGTCACTGTGACAAAATACAGCACAAATAGTCACCCCACAGTGATAGGCTGCTTCCCCAGGCCTCACTGTGACAAAATATAGCACAAATGGTCACCCTACAGTGATAGGCTGCTTCCCCAGGCCTCACTGTGACAGAATACAGCACAAATAGTTACCCCACAGTGATGGGCTGCTTCCCCAGGCCTCACTGTGACAAAATACAGCACAAATGGTCACCCCACAGTGATAGGCTGCTTCCCCAGGCCTCACTGTGACAAAATACAGCACAAATGGTCACCCCACAGTGATAGGCTGCTTCCCCAGGCCTCACTGTGACAAAATACAGCACAAATAGTCACCCCACAGTGATAGGCTGCTTCCCCAGGCCTCACTGTGACAAAATACAGCACAAATAGTCACCCCACAGTGATAGGCTGCTTCCCCGGGTGTCACTGTGACAAAATACAGCACAAATGGTCACCCCACAGTGATAGGCTGCTTCCCCAGGCCTCACTGTGACAAAATACAGCACAAATGGTCACCCCACAGTGATAGGCTGCTTCCCCAGGCCTCACTGTGACAAAATACAGCACAAATGGTCACCCCACAGTGATAGGCTGCTTCCCCAGGCCTCACTGTGACAAAATACAGCACAAATAGTCACCCCACAGTGATAGGCTGCTTCCCCAGGCCTCACTGTGACAAAATACAGCACAGATAGTCACCCCACAGTGATAGGCTGCTTCCCCAGGCCTCACTGTGACAAAATACAGCACAAATAGTCACTCCACGGTGATAGGCTGCTTCCCCAGGTGTCACTGTGACAAAATACAGCACAAATAGTCACTCCACGGTGATAGGCTGCTTCCCCAGGCCTCACTGTGACAAAATACAGCACAAATAGACACCCCACAGTGATAGGCTGCTTCCCCAGGCCTCACTGTGACAAAATACAGCACAAATAGTCACCCCACAGTGATAGGCTGCTTCCCCAGGCCTCACTGTGACAAAATACAGCACAAATAGTCACCCCACAGTGATAGGCTGCTTCCCCAGGCCTCACTGTGACAAAATACAGCACAAATAGACACCCCACAGTGATAGGCTGCTTCCCCAGGCCTCACTGTGACAAAATACAGCACAATTAGTCACCGCACAGTGATAGGCTGCTTCCCCAGGCCTCACTGTGACAAAATACAGCACAAATGGTCACCCTACAGTGAGAGGCTGCTTCCCCGGGTGTCGCTGTAACAAAATACAGCACAAATGGTCACCCCACAGTGATAGGCTGCTTCCCCAGGCCTCACTGTGACAAAATACAGCACAAATAGTCACCCCACAGTGAGAGGCTACCTTCCCCAGGCCTCACTGTGACAAAATACAGCACAAATAGTCACCCCACAGTGATAGGCTGCTTCCCCAGGCCTCACTGTGACAAAATACAGCACAAATAGTCACCCCACAGTGAGCGTCTGCTTCCCCAGGCCTCACTGTGACAAAATACAGCACAAATAGTCACCCCACAGTGAGCGGCTGCTTCCCCAGGCCTCACTGTGACAAAATACAGCACAAATAGTCACCCCACAGTGATAGGCTGCTTCCCCAGGCCTCACTGTGACAAAATACAGCACAAATGGTCACCCCACAGTGATAGGCTGCTTCCCCAGGCCTCACTGTGACAAAATACAGCACAAATAGTCACCCCACAGTGATAGGCTGCTTCCCCAGGCCTCACTGTGACAAAATACAGCACAAATAGTCACCCCACAGTGATAGGCTGCTTCCCCAGGTGTCACTGTGACAAAATACAGCACAAATAGTCACCCCACAGTGATAGGCTGCTTCCCCGGGTGTCACTGTGACAAAATACAGCACAAATGGTCACCCCACAGTGATAGGCTGCTTCCCCGGGTGTCACTGTGACAAAATACAGCACAAATGGTCACCCCACAGTGGTAGGCTACTTCCCCAGGCCTCACTGTGACAAAATACAGCACAAATAGTCACCCCACAGTGATAGGCTGCTTCCCCAGGCCTCACTGTGACAGAATACAGCACAAATAGTCACCCCACAGTGAGAGGCTGCTTCCCCAGGCCTCACTGTGACAAAATACAGCACAAATAGTCACCCCACAGTGATAGGCTGCTTCCCCGGGTGTCACTGTGACAAAATACAGCACAAATGGTCACCCCACAGTGGTAGGCTGCTTCCCCAGGCCTCACTGTGACAAAATACAGCACAAATAGTCACCCCACAGTGATAGGCTGCTTCCCCAGGCCTCACTGTGACAGAATACAGCACAAATAGTCACCCCACAGTGAGCGTCTGCTTCCCCAGGCCTCACTGTGACAAAATACAGCACAAATAGTCACCCCACAGTGAGCGGCTGCTTCCCCAGGCCTCACTGTGACAAAATACAGCACAAATAGTCACCCCACAGTGATAGGCTGCTTCCCCAGGTGTCACTGTGACAAAATACAGCACAAATAGTCACCCCACAGTGATAGGCTGCTTCCCCGGGTGTCACTGTGACAAAATACAGCACAAATGGTCACCCCACAGTGATAGGCTGCTTCCCCGGGTGTCACTGTGACAAAATACAGCACAAATGGTCACCCCACAGTGGTAGGCTACTTCCCCAGGCCTCACTGTGACAAAATACAGCACAAATAGTCACCCCACAGTGATAGGCTGCTTCCCCAGGCCTCACTGTGACAGAATACAGCACAAATAGTCACCCCACAGTGAGAGGCTGCTTCCCCAGGCCTCACTGTGACAAAATACAGCACAAATAGTCACCCCACAGTGATAGGCTGCTTCCCCGGGTGTCACTGTGACAAAATACAGCACAAATGGTCACCCCACAGTGGTAGGCTGCTTCCCCAGGCCTCACTGTGACAAAATACAGCACAAATAGTCACCCCACAGTGATAGGCTGCTTCCCCAGGCCTCACTGTGACAGAATACAGCACAAATAGTCACCCCACAGTGAGCGTCTGCTTCCCCAGGCCTCACTGTGACAAAATACAGCACAAATAGTCACCCCACAGTGAGCGGCTGCTTCCCCAGGCCTCACTGTGACAAAATACAGCACAAATAGTCACCCCACAGTGATAGGCTGCTTCCCCAGGCCTCACTGTGACAAAATACAGCACAAATGGTCACCCCACAGTGATAGGCTGCTTCCCCAGGCCTCACTGTGACAAAATACAGCACAAATAGTCACCCCACAGTGATAGGCTGCTTCCCCGGGTGTCACTGTGACAAAATACAGCACAAATGGTCACCCCACAGTGGTAGGCTGCTTCCCCAGGCCTCACTGTGACAAAATACAGCACAAATAGTCACCCCACAGTGATAGGCTGCTTCCCCAGGCCTCACTGTGACAGAATACAGCACAAATAGTCACCCCACAGTGAGAGGCTGCTTCCCCAGGCCTCACTGTGACAAAATACAGCACAAATAGTCACCCCACAGTGAGAGGCTGCTTCCCCGGGTGTCACTGTGACAAAATACAGCACAAATGGTCACCCCACAGTGATAGGCTGCTTCCCCAGGCCTCACTGTGACAAAATACAGCACAAATAGTCACCCCACAGTGATAGGCTGCTTCCCCGGGTGTCACTGTGACAAAATACAGCACAAATGGTCACCCCACAGTGATAGGCTGCTTCCCCAGGCCTCACTGTGACAAAATACAGCACAAATGGTCACCCCACAGTGATAGGCTGCTTCCCCAGGCCTCACTGTGACAAAATACAGCACAAATGGTCACCCCACAGTGATAGGCTGCTTCCCCAGGCCTCACTGTGACAAAATACAGCACAAATAGTCACCCCACAGTGATAGGCTGCTTCCCCAGGCCTCACTGTGACAAAATACAGCACAAATAGTCACCCCACAGTGATAGGCTGCTTCCCCAGGCCTCACTGTGACAAAATACAGCACAAATAGTCACCCCACAGTGATAGGCTGCTTCCCCGGGTGTCACTGTGACAAAATACAGCACAAATGGTCACCCCACAGTGATAGGCTGCTTCCCCAGGCCTCACTGTGACAAAATACAGCACAAATGGTCACCCCACAGTGATAGGCTGCTTCCCCGGGCCTCACTGTGACAAAATACAGCACAAATGGTCACCCCACAGTGAGAGGCTGCTTCCCCGGGTGTCGCTGTAACAAAATACAGCACAAATAGTCACCCCACAGTGATAGGCTGCTTCCCCAGGCCTCACTGTGACAAAATACAGCACAAATAGTCACCCCACAGTGAGAGACTGCTTCCCCAGGCCTCACTGTGACAAAATACAGCACAAATGGTCACCCCACAGTGATAGGCTGCATCCCCAGGCCTCACTGTGACAAAATACAGCACAAATGGTCACCCCACAGTGATAGGCTGCTTCCCCGGGTGTCACTGTGACAAAATACAGCCCAAATAGTCACCCCACAGTGATAGGCTGCTTCCCCAGGCCTCACTGTGACAAAATACAGCACAAATAGTCACCCCACAGTGAGAGGCTGCTTCTCCAGGCCTCACTGTGACAAAATACAGCACAAATAGTCACCCCACAGTGATAGGCTGCTTCCCCAGGCCTCACTGTGACAAAATACAGCACAAATAGTCACCCCACAGTGATAGGCTGCTTCCCCAGGCCTCACTGTGACAAAATACAGCACAAATAGTCACCCCACAGTGATAGGCTGCTTCCCCAGGCCTCACTGTGACAAAATACAGCACAAATAGTCACCCCACAGTGATAGGCTGCTTCCCCAGGCCTCACTGTGACAGAATACAGCACAAATAGTCACCCCACAGTGATAGGCTGCTTCCCCAGGCCTCACTGTGACAAAATACAGCACAAATAGTCACCCCACAGTGATAGGCTGCTTCCCCAGGTGTCACTGTGACAAAATACAGCACAAATAGTCACCCCACAGTGAGAGGCTGCTTCCCCAGGCCTCACTGTGACAAAATACAGCACAAATAGTCACCCCACAGTGATAGGCTGCTTCCCCAGGCCTCACTGTGACAAAATACAGCACAAATGGTCACCCCACAGTGATAGGCTGCTTCCCCAGGCCTCACTGTGACAGAATACAGCACAAATAGTCACCCCACAGTGATAGGCTGCTTCCCCAGGCCTCACTGTGACAAAATACAGCACAAATAGTCACCCCACAGTGATAGGCTGCTTCCCCAGGCCTCACTGTGACAAAATACAGCACAAATAGTCACCCCACAGTGATGGGCTGCTTCCCCAGGCCTCACTGTGACAAAGTACAGCACAAATAGTCACCCCACAGTGATAGGCTGCTTCCCCAGGCCTCACTGTGACAAAATACAGCACAAATAGTCACCCCACAGTGATAGGCTGCTTCCCCAGGCCTTACTGTGACAAAATACAGCACAAATGGTCACCCTACAGTTATAGGCTGCTTCCCCAGGCCTCACTGTGACAAAATACAGCACAAATAGTCACCCCACAGTGACAGTCTGCTTCCCCAGGCCTCACTGTGACAAAATACAGCACAAATAGTCACCCCACAGTGAGAGGCTGCTTCCCCAGGCCTCACTGTGACAAAATACAGCACAAATAGTCACCCCACAGTGAGAGGCTGCTTCCCCAGGCCTCACTGTGACAAAATACAGCACAAATAGTCACCCCACAGTGATAGGCTACTTCCCCGGGTGTCACTGTGACAAAATACAGCACAAATAGTCACCCCACAGTGATAGGCTGCTTCCCCAGGCCTCACTGTGACAAAATACAGCACAAATAGTCACCACACAGTGATAGGCTGCTTCCCCAGGCCTCACTGTGACAAAATACAGCACAAATAGTCACCCCACAGTGAGAGGCTGCTTCCCCAGGCCTCACTGTGACAAAATACAGCACAAATAGTCACCCCACAGTGAGCGGCTGCTTCCCCAGGCCTCACTGTGACAAAATATAGCACAAATAGTCACCCCACAGTGATAGGCTGCTTCCCCAGGCCTCACTGCGACAAAATACAGCACAAATAGTCACCCCACAGTGATAGGCTGCTTCCCCAGGCCTCACTGTGACAAAATACAGCACAAATAGTCACCGTACAGTGAGAGGCTGCTTCCCCAGGCCTCACTGTGACAAAATACAGCACAAATAGTCACCGTACAGTGAGAGGCTGCTTCCCCAGGCCTCACTGTGACAAAATACAGCACAAATAGTCACCCCACAGTGATAGGCTGCTTCCCCGGGCCTCACTGTGACAAAATACAGCACAAATAGTCACCCCACAGTGATAGGCTGCTTCCCCAGGCCTCACTGTGACAAAATACAGCACAAATAGTCACCGTACAGTGAGAGGCTGCTTCCCCAGGCCTCACTGTGACAAAATACAGCACAAATAGTCACCGTACAGTGAGAGGCTGCTTCCCCAGGCCTCACTGTGACAAAATACAGCACAAATAGTTACCCCACAGTGATAGGCTGCTTCCCCAGGCCTCACTGTGACAAAATACAGCACAAATAGTCACCCCACAGTGATAGGCTGCTTCCCCAGGCCTTACTGTGACAAAATATAGCACAAATAGTTACCCCACAGTGATAGGCTGCTTCCCCAGGCCTTACTGTGACAAAATACAGCACAAATAGTCACCCCACAGTGATAGGCTGCTTCCCCAGGCCTTACTGTGACAAAATATAGCACAAATAGTCACCCCACAGTGATAGGCTGCTTCCCCAGGCCTTACTGTGACAAAATACAGCACAAATAGTCACCCTACAGTGATAGGCTGCTTCCCCAGGCCTCACTGTGACAAAATACAGCACAAATAGTCACCCCACAGTGACAGGCTGCTTCCCCAGGCCTCACTGTGACAAAATACAGCACAAATAGTCACCGTACAGTGAGAGGCTGCTTCCCCAGGCCTCACTGTGACAAAATACAGCACAAATGGTCACCCCACAGTGATAGGCTGCTTCCCCAGGCCTCACTGTGACAAAATACAGCACAAATAGTCACCCCACAGTGAGAGGCTACCTTCCCCAGGCCTCACTGTGACAAAATACAGCACAAATAGTCACCCCACAGTGATAGGCTGCTTCCCCAGGCCTCACTGTGACAAAGTACAGCACAAATAGTCACCCCACAGTGATGGGCTGCTTCCCCAGGCCTCACTGTGACAAAATACAGCACAAATGGTCACCCTACAGTTATAGGCTGCTTCCCCAGGCCTCACTGTGACAAAATACAGCACAAATAGTCACCCCACAGTGAGAGGCTGCTTCCCCAGGCCTCACTGTGACATAATACAGCACAAATAGTCACCACACAGTGATAGGCTGCTTCCCCAGGCCTCACTGTGACAAAATACAGCACAAATAGTCACCCCACAGTGAGAGGCTGCTTCCCCAGGCCTCACTGTGACAAAATACAGCACAAATAGTCACCCCACAGTGAGAGGCTGCTTCCCCAGGCCGCACTGTGACAAAATACAGCACAAATAGTCACCCCACAGTGAGAGGCTGCTTCCCCAGGCCGCACTGTGACAAAATACAGCACAAATAGCCACCCCACAGTGATAGGCTGCTTCCCCAGGCTTCACTGTGACAAAATACAGCACAAATGGTCACCCCACAGTGATAGGCTGCTTCCCCAGGCCTCGCTGTGACAAAATACAGCACAAATGGTCACCCTACAGTTATAGGCTGCTTCCCCAGGCCTCACTGTGACAAAATACAGCACAAATAGTCACCCACAGTGATAGGCTGCTTCCCCAGGCCTCACTGTGACAAAATACAGCACAAATAGTCACCCCACAGTGATAGGCTGCTTCCCCAGGCCTTACTGTGACAAAATACAGCACAAATGGTCACCCCACAGTGATAGGCTGCTTCCCCAGGCCTTACTGTGACAAAATACAGCACAAATAGTCACCCACAGTGATAGGCTGCTTCCCCAGGCCTCACTGTGACAAAATACAGCACAAATAGTCACCCCACCGTGATAGGCTGCTTCCCCAGGTGTCACTGTGACATAATACAGCACAAATGGTCACCCCACAGTGATAGGCTGCTTCCCCAGGCCTCACTGTGACAAAATACAGCACAAATGGTCACCCCACAGTGATAGGCTGCTTCCCCAGGCCTCACTGTGACAAAATACAGCACAAATAGTCACCCCACAGTGATAGGCTGCTTCCCCAGGCCTCACTGTGACAAAATACAGCACAAATAGTCACTCCACGGTGATAGGCTGCTTCCCCAGGCCTCACTGTGACAAAATACAGCACAAATAGTCACCCCACAGTGATGGGCTGCTTCCCCAGGCCTTACTGTGACAAAATACAGCACAAATAGTCACCCCACAGTGATAGGCTGCTTCCCCAGGCCTCACTGTGACAAAATACAGCACAAATAGTCACCCCACAGTGATAGGCTGCTTCCCCAGGCCTCACTGTGACAAAATACAGCACAAATGGTCACCCCACAGTGATAGGCTGCTTCCCCGGGCCGCACTGTGACAAAATACAGCACAAATAGTCACCCCACAGTGATAGGCTGCTTCCCCAGGCCTCACTGTGACAAAATACAGCACAAATGGTCACCCCACAGTGATAGGCTGCTTCCCCGGGCCGCACTGTGACAAAATACAGCACAAATGGTCACCCCACAGTGATAGGCTGCTTCCCCAGGCCTCACTGTGACAAAATACAGCACAAATAGTCACCCCACAGTGAGAGGCTGCTTCCCCGGGCCTCAGTGTGACAAAATACAGCACAAATAGACACCCCACAGTGATAGGCTGCTTCCCCAGGCCTCACTGTGACAAAATACAGCACAAATGGTCACCCCACAGTGATGGGCTGCTTCCCCAGGCCTTACTGTGACAAAATACAGCACAAATAGTCACTCCACGGTGATAGGCTGCTTCCCCAGGCCTCACTGTGACAAAATACAGCACAAATAGTCACCCCACAGTGATGGGCTGCTTCCCCAGGCCTTACTGTGACAAAATACAGCACAAATAGTCACCCCACAGTGATAGGCTGCTTCCCCAGGCCTCACTGTGACAAAATACAGCACAAATAGTCACCCCACAGTGATAGGCTGCTTCCCCAGGCCTCACTGTGACAAAATACAGCACAAATGGTCACCCCACAGTGATAGGCTGCTTCCCCGGGCCGCACTGTGACAAAATACAGCACAAATAGTCACCCCACAGTGAGAGGCTGCTTCCCCGGGTGTCACTGCGACAAAATACAGCACAAATAGTCACCCCACAGTGATAGGCTGCTTCCCCAGGCCTCACTGTGACAAAATACAGCACAAATAGTCACCCCACAGTGATAGGCTGCTTCCCCAGGCCTCACTGTGACAAAATACAGCACAAATAGTCACCCCACAGTGATAGGCTGCTTCCCCGGGTGTCACTGTGACAAAATACAGCACAAATGGTCACCCCACAGTGATAGGCTGCTTCCCCAGGCCTCACTGTGACAAAATACAGCACAAATAGTCACCCCACAGTGAGAGGCTGCTTCCCCGGGCCTCACTGTGACAAAATACAGCACAAATAGACACCCCACAGTGATAGGCTGCTTCCCCAGGCCTCACTGTGACAAAATACAGCACAAATGGTCACCCCACAGTGATAGGCTGCTTCCCCAGGTGTCACTGTGACAAAATACAGCACAAATAGTCACCCCACAGTGATAGGCTGCTTCCCCGGGTGTCACTGTGACAAAATACAGCACAAATAGTCACCCCACAGTGATAGGCTGCTTCCCTGGGCCTCACTGTGACAAAATACAGCACAAATGGTCACCCCACAGTGATAGGCTGCTTCCCCAGGCCTCACTGTGACAAAATACAGCACAAATAGTCACCCCACAGTGATAGGCTGCTTCCCCAGGCCTCACTGTGACAAAATACAGCACAAATAGTCACTCCACGGTGATAGGCTGCTTCCCCAGGCCTCACTGTGACAAAATACAGCACAAATAGTCACCCCACAGTGATGGGCTGCTTCCCCAGGCCTTACTGTGACAAAATACAGCACAAATAGTCACCCCACAGTGATAGGCTGCTTCCCCAGGCCTCACTGTGACAAAATACAGCACAAATAGTCACCCCACAGTGATAGGCTGCTTCCCCAGGCCTCACTGTGACAAAATACAGCACAAATGGTCACCCCACAGTGATAGGCTGCTTCCCCGGGCCGCACTGTGACAAAATACAGCACAAATAGTCACCCCACAGTGATAGGCTGCTTCCCCAGGCCTCACTGTGACAAAATACAGCACAAATGGTCACCCCACAGTGATAGGCTGCTTCCCCGGGCCGCACTGTGACAAAATACAGCACAAATGGTCACCCCACAGTGATAGGCTGCTTCCCCGGGCCGCACTGTGACAAAATACAGCACAAATAGTCACCCCACAGTGATAGGCTGCTTCCCCGGGTGTCACTGTGACAAAATACAGCACAAATGGTCACCCCACAGTGATAGGCTGCTTCCCCAGGCCTCACTGTGACAAAATACAGCACAAATAGTCACCCCACAGTGAGAGGCTGCTTCCCCGGGCCTCACTGTGACAAAATACAGCACAAATAGACACCCCACAGTGATAGGCTGCTTCCCCAGGCCTCACTGTGACAAAATACAGCACAAATGGTCACCCCACAGTGATAGGCTGCTTCCCCAGGTGTCACTGTGACAAAATACAGCACAAATAGTCACCCCACAGTGATAGGCTGCTTCCCCGGGTGTCACTGTGACAAAATACAGCACAAATAGTCACCCCACAGTGATAGGCTGCTTCCCTGGGCCTCACTGTGACAAAATACAGCACAAATGGTCACCCCACAGTGATAGGCTGCTTCCCAACGCTGAATGCATTTTGTATTAAATTTGCTTGATTTTCGCTTTTACGTGATTCTCATCCTCGTTTCCTTTCCGCTGTAGCTCGGAGACGGGACATCCACCTGTCCAAAGAGCAGGAGAGCCGGCTTCCGTCCCATTGGCTGAAGAGCAAGGGAGCGCACAGCACCATGGCCAACGCACTGTGGCGGCTCAGAGACCTCATGCTTCGCGACACGTTAAACATCCGCCACGCGTACCACATGGAGAACGTCTAACCTGCTGGGGGCGCCGTTGTGGTGGACTTTGTGGAACAATCTGTGTTTTTAGTGACTGGAACGCCAGGCCGATATTTTTTATTGCATTTCTGTACATTGTCAGACCATTTTGATATGAGGACATTTTTAATAAGCTTATTTTGAGGTGTTTTTTTTTTCTTTCTTTCTTCATTCATTTTTTATGTGTTGAGTTGATTTGAAGTGTGACCTTTTTACATCCCATCAGTTGTGTTTTTTGGGATTGAGTGTCGAGGATTCCCATCGGAGATTAGTGCGACCGGTACTTTGTTTTTTATTGATGTTACAGAGTTTGATGTACCGCTCACTGCCCAAGTTTTAAATTAAATGTCTTTGTTACTTGACTGCGGCCCACAAGTTGTCTTAGTCCCAAGAAATTAAAAATGGTTTCATCCTAAACGCGTGTTTGAATTTGCATATTAAGACCTTTCTTACTATATATTCCGATAATACTTAAAGAGACACTGAAGCGATAAAAAATATATGATATAATGAATTGGTTGTGTACTATGAATAATTACTAGAAGATTAGCAGCAAAGAAAATATTCTCATATTTTTATTTTCAGGTATATAGTGTTTTTTCTAACATTGCATCATTCTCTAATATGTGCAGATTACACTACACTCAGCATTCAAAATGATTCTATCAGAGCAGTCTGTGAAGTAATGACCTCTCCTCTGGCAGAGGAAAAGTAAACAGTTCACTTACAGTTGAGATAATAAAAGTCAGAAAACAGCCCTCTCCATGACTTTGAAAGTCGTAGAGCTTAATGGCTTTTTTGTATAGAGATAACAACTGGAGTTTCTTAACTCTTCCTGTACTGGAAACAATTAGACTGATGTATCTGATCTTAGTGTTTTATTTCTTAGCTGTACTACACATACAAATCATATCATCATTTTTTTTCGCTTCAGTGTCTCTTTAAAGCGGAATGAAACCTAGCATTTCTTCTTTGCTCTAAAAAATTATTTACAGCATATTATATACTACCAGCATTTTTTTACTAGAACAGCATTCAATTAGTTAAACACAGGGCTTGGAAGTTCAGTGCAGAGAAATCTGGACTCATCTGAAGTGTAGATAATGTTATCTTGTGTTTACTTAATTGTATCAAGTGAGGAATGTGACACATTCCTTGACTGTGCAGAAGCAGCTGGACACAGAGAGACACTGAAAGCATTTGTGCCTTCAATACATAACGAATAAAACCAGTTATGAAAAAAATGCAAAGTCAGCTCTCAAAGCAAAAAACTGTACTTTTTGGGAACTTGTAATTTCTAAATGAATAATACTTCTTATGCACAAAAGCAAATATGATAACCGTATGGCATATAAAAAGTAGGAAAACCTGTTTTTATGGAATATTATGTCGGGTTTTATACTGCATTAATATTTATTAACCTTTTTACAAAAGCATTAAAGAAAACCTGAGATTACGGTAATGAAAAGCAAGCATTTATACTTGCCTGAGGCTTCCTCCAGCCCCCTTCAGGCCCTGGGTTCCCTCGCCATCTCCCTGGGCTGCTCCAATCCACCGCTGGCGGTCCCGGTCTATTTCTGCAGTCACGCTCTGTCACGCATGTACGGGCCAGCCGCGTGTGCGCGTCGCTGTTCTGTGTCTGCACAGTACCTGGCCACGGGGGCTGCATGTGCGACTGAAGGAATATACCGGAACAGCCAGCGGTGGATCGGAGCGGCTCAGGGAGACGGTGATCACTTTAAAGGGAACCTAAACTGAGAGGGATATGGATGTTTCCCTTTAAACAATACCAGTTGCCCGGCAGTCCTGCTGATCTCTTTGGCTGCATTAGTGTCAGAATCACACACCTGAAACAAGCATTCAGCTAATCCAGTCTGACTTCAGTCAGAACACCTGATCTGCATGCTTGTTCAGGGGCTGTGGCTAAAAGCATTAGAGACACAGGATCAGCAGGAGAGTCAGGCAACTGGGATTGTTTAAAAAGGAAATATCCACATCCTTCTCAGTTTAGGTTCCCTTTAATCTCTGTGTGTAGTGTATAGTGTCGGGCTGTTTTTCTGGCTACTGCAGTGCTGATTCGAAAACCCCCCTAACCCAACCCCACACACCACCACACAAATGAAAAGCACTGCAATGGCCAGTAGAACAGGCAAGCCCTGCTTTCTGATTTATTTTATGGCTATGGGTTAAGGAGAGTTTCCTCCATTGTTCTCTCCATATACACACGGCTGGGGGACTGAGGAGGTTACCAAGAGGTGGGGGCAGAAGACACTCCATTAGCAGTTAAGCTGGCCATACACTGCCCGATTCGCGGCCGTTTCGACAGCAGATTCGATCCTGGGATCGAATCTGCTGCCAATCGTTCGCGGTAAATGCACCCGCCGATCCGATTTCCTCCCGAAATCGGATCGGTCCGTCGATCGCTCCGTGCGGGAAATTACCCTCGATCGCCTGCGGGTAGGGAGCGCGTCGCTAGCGGCGGCCGATCCGATCAGGTATACATTACCTGATGCTGGCTCCCGGGCATCTTCTCCGCATTGCACGGCTCTGTTCCGGCTCCATCCCGGCGCTTCCTGTGTCACTGCACTGACCAGGAAGTTCAAATAGAGGGCGCTCTATTTGAACTTCCTGGTCACGGAGTGACACAGGAAGCGCTGGGATGGAGCCGGAACAGAGCCGTGCAATGCGGAGAAGATGCCCGGGAGCCAGCGTCAGGTAATGTATACGGGGGGGGGGGGGGGGGGGGGACAGGAGGCAGGAGTAGCTCAACGGATTGTGATCGGTTTCAGGCTGAAATCGATTCACAATCTGTTTGCAGTAAAGGCAGCCATACGATCCCTCTCTGATCAGATTCGATCAGAGAGGGATCTATCTGTTGGTCGATCTAATGGCAAATCGACCAGTGTATGGCTACCTTTACTTTTTCATCCAACCCACACTATTTTGTAAAGACTGTAGATGATTTGCATATCCTGCGATCTTTTTCCTAGGTGTTTCAGCTTTCATTATCTCTTGGAAAAGGTCCGCTGTAATTACAGGTCAGAGTGCTAGCAGGGCCTCTCCAAGTAGATCTTCCCATCAGATAATTCACACTCTGTAATTGATGTTGTAAATTTGCCCAGTCATTGGCCAATCGAAATTGTATGTATTTGGGATCTGGAGTAGCTGTCCTCCTTCCAGGGGAGAAAAACGAACAGGAGAAAACCAGAATTCCTTTATGGTGTGGTGTGCAAAGTCATGCAGAAAGAAAGGATAATAAATGGAGTACTCTTACCCTCTGGGGGGTATTCACCTCGGGAGGGGGAAGTCTCAGGCTCCCAATGAGGCTTCCCCCTCCCCTGTAGCTGCAGGCAGTCCAGGGCTGGCTCCCCCGGAGTGTCCCGCAATTCTCCCTCGACACGCCTGACAAGGTTTTATTGTTTTACTTTTGTAGGATCCAGCGCAGGCGCAGTAGCCGCTCTCAGGTTAAGGCGGAAATGGCCGAGCCCGATAGTATCTGCTCTACTGTGCAGGCGCAAAAGGACTTGCACCTGCGCAATAGAGCAGATCGATTGGGTTTAGCTATTTCCGCCTTAACCCGAGTGAAGAGCGACTAGTGCGCTGGATTGTGGTAGGTAACTATTTACTTTGCCACGATTTGGGGGGTCCCGGCAAAGCAACGGAGGACGGGGGATCCTTGTTATGATCCAGAGGCTTCCCCCTCCCGAGGTAAGTACCCCCCAGAGCTTTTTTTTTTATTATTACAGACCCTCTTTAAGAAAAAAAACACAGAATGACATGAATTTCAGCTTGAAAGAGGAGATGCCGACTGCAAGACCAGGTCGACTTGCCTCGCTGGGGTTGGGTCGCACTCCAAAAAAGTGATAGTAGATAGGAAAATGGAAAAACAACAGTTGCCCAAACTAAAACCAACCCCCACGGGGTTTCTGAGGTGTAACACTGGGAGGGAGGTGCCCAAAAGGTTGTATAAAATTAGCAAAAACAGTTTAGGCAAGAAAAACTTACCCCAAGACCAGGACGAATAAAAAAAAAACCACAAAAATAATTTATCCAAAAACACTGGACAAGGCGTTTCACAGTCATCCATCTGCTTCCTCAGGTCAGTCGTTAACCTGCCTGGCGTTCTATTAAGATCGCCAGGCAGGCTGCGGGAGGGTTTTTTTTTAATAAAAAAAAAACTATTTCATGCAGCCAACTGAAAGTTGGCTGCATGAAAGCCCACTAGAGGGCGCTCCGGAGGCGTTCTTCCGATCGCCTCCGGCGCCCAGAATAAACAAGGAAGGCCGCAATGAGCGGCCTTCCTTGTTTTGCTTACATCGTCGCCATAGCGACGAGCGGAGTGACGTCATCGACGTCAGCCGATGTCCTGACGTCAGCCGCCTCCGATCCAGCCCTTAGCGCTGGCCGGAACTTTTTGTTCCGGCTACGCTGGGCTCAGGCGGCTGGGGGGACCCTCTTTCGCCGCTGCTCGCGGCGGATCGCCGCAGAGCGGCGGCGATCAGGCAGCACACGCGGCTGGCAAAGTGCCGGCTGCGTGTGCTGCTTTTTATTTCAGCCAAATCGGCCCAGCAGGGCCTGGGCGGCAGGCTCCGGCGGTACTGGACGAGCTGAGCTCGTCCAGACCGCCCAGCAGGTTAAAACAGTGTCTCAAATGTGAGAGTGATTTGGTGCTCCGAATCAATTCACTTTCCCTTTGAGACACTGTTTTATTCACCTGAGGAAGCGGGTGAATGGCCGCGAAACGCCTTATCCATTGTTTTTTAATTAATTAATTTTGTATCTTGGGGTATGTTTTTTTTTTTTTTGCCTTTTTAAACTGTTTTTAATCATTTAATACATCCTTTGAAGCTCCTCCGTCCCAAAATTAAATGCGTTTACCCTCTTAGACTGAACCTGGACATAAGGAACACCTCTGTCTCATTTTATCAATATCTTTTTATTATTATAATAATAATAATGTTTGATTTTGTATAGCGCCAGTAGCATCCGCAGCATACAATATTTTATTTTTCCTTTTTCTGTAGTTATGCCGACTTTCTTCTTTCACTACATAATTTAAAGAGAACCTGAGGTGTAAATAAATTTCAAAATCAAATACTTCCCTAAGGAGAGGGATGGCTCTGGATCCTCCAGAAGCTTCCCATGCTTTCCTTCCCCACTGCTTGCTGGGACCCTCCTTAATATTGGGCCAAGCTTTTCTTCTGGCACCTGTGCAGGAGCGGCTCTCTCCGCAGGCATTGTCACGCTCACGTGCTTGCAAAAGAGCGCGGACACAATGTGATTACTGGCAAGCCGCTGTCCATAATCTTCAGGGGGTCCATGCTCGGCAACAGTGTGAGCGTTTGCAGTAACTCTGTGTCATTCACTCATGGGCATGGCAGTAGTTGTCGAAGTTGTTGCTTAAAGTGAATTTGAGATAAACTTTTACTCATTGCATGATTATGCCCCTTACATATAGTTTATAGGGCATTATTCAAACCAAATATTTTTTTGTTGTTTTTTTTATTGTTTTAATACCCTTATTCCCTATAAACTAAACAAGCCACTCCCACAGCTCCTCCAGCACCTAGGCACTGTAAGTCTCATGTAGCAAGTGCTCATGGGAGCTCAGTCTGGAGAGGAGGAGGTTTTTCCTGAAGGAGGAGGAAGAGGTGTTACCAGCCAGAGATTTCAGAGGCAAGGGGGTGGAGATGGGAAGAGAGGAGTGGAGTTTTCACAGGCTGAGGGCTGGAGATGCAGAGCAGCATGCCTGTGTGTAATGAAGACAAGCAGAATATGGCAGCTCTCATTGGATCACAGGAAGAAATAATCATATACTACTGAAGCTGTTTGCAGCTAGATATGCTGTGTAAACTATCTAAACTTTAGATAAGATATATAGACAAGTTACTTGTCATAGTTAGTGTTTCATCTCGGATCCGCTTTAAAAAAGTTCCAGTCACAGCTACACTGCTAATCTGGTGTGTGGACTGTGAAACTCTTGGCGCTTGTTACCTGAATGCTGAAAGAAGCTAAGAGATGACCATCAGAATACGGACAGTGGGCCGTGCCTCTGCAGACGATGTGAGTCACTGGGGGAGGAGCTCCAACTCCAAACAGAGGCGGGAGGATCTGAACAGAAAGAAGGATGTCAGTGAGGACTAGAGCTAGTCAGACAGTAATTCCAGCCTGCCCTGTATACCATTTGAAGGCAGCTTAGACCTGGACCAATCAAATGGTCAGGAAAGGCATTTGATTGTCTTAATATGCATACAGTTTGCATAAAATCTGAAGGTAACTCAGAATTATTATCCACAAGTAAACTGCGCTCTCAGTCTTTCAGGCCTTCATACATAAAGTGCCAACAGGACACCCTAAAAGTAAAATAGAGGTTGCACATAGTGCTAATTATTGCTAAAAAAGATGCACACTGTGCTAAAAACAAGCAGCACTCCCCAGGGATGTGCCACCACCGGAAAAGGAGGTAACTGACAATTGCTCTCCCCTTTGTGGTTAAAGAGAACCAGAGATGAAGCAACCTCATGTATTTTACCTTGTAAATCAGTGGGAACATGACAGTAAACACCTAATCTGCTCTTTGTTACATTGTTCTCTGTTTAATTTGCCTGTTATCACCTCTAAGATAAGAATCCCGACTAAGCAGTCAGTCTGGCTTTGCTACAGAATAATTATAGCTGAGACTGTGTTCTTTGCTGTCTTCAAGTCCAAGCCTGCCCCCTGCTGGCTTTGCTCAGGAATCATTATAGCTGAGTCATTATAGCAAAGCCAGACTCAATGTTCAGTCCGGGATTCTTATCTCAGCTTGATAACAGACACTTTTAGCAGTGAGGATGGAACAGAGAGCATGGTAAATGTTTTCTCTAATGTTCCCACTGATTTCTATGGTAAAATACACAAGGGTGCTTCGTCTCTGGTTCACTTTAAACTCTTTGGACCAATTCTTGTAAGCTTGCGTATCAGCCTCAGGCTTATCCAGTGGCGGCGCCAGGGGGGTGCTGAAGCAACCCCTAAAATTCTCCAAGCACCCCCTAACATGAACTGACTTTCGTCCTCTAATAGACGCTGTGTCAGTTCACCGCAGCAGCAGAGCAGGGCTACGGTAAAATGGCGTCCGAAGTCCTGCTCTGGAGACTTTGAGTCTGCAGTGCAGGTCTTCGAGTGCCATTTTCCCATCGCCCTGCTCTCAGCGCGGGAGTTTTAGTTGCCGACTGCAGAGGATCGTGGGAGCTGCGCGCCGGACAGAAGCCGGGACAGGAGGTCTGCTGCAGGTGAGTAAATGTTTATTTATTTATATTAGCAGGTGTATGTTCCGGGCAAGTCTCCCACATGATTGAAATGTTTTCTGGCCAGGTCTGCCACGTGATTGCACGTATTTTCTGGTCAAATCTTCCACATGATTGCATGTATTTTCTGGTCAAATCTGCTGACATGATTGCACGTATTTTCTGGTCAAATCTTCCACATGATTCCACGTATTTTCTGGTCACATCTGCTACATTTTTGCATGTATTTTTCTGGTCAAATCTGCCACATGATTCCACGTATTTTCTGGTCAAATCTGCTACATGATTGCATGTATTTTCAGGTCAAATCTGCCACATGATTCCACGTATTTTCTGGTCAAATCTGCCGACATGATTGCACGTATTTTCTGGTCAAATCTGCCGACATGATTGCACGTATTTTCTGGTCAAATCTGCCGACATGATTGCACGTATTTTCTGGTCAAATCTGCCGACATGATTGCACGTATTTTCTGGTCAAATCTGCAACATGATTGCACATATTTTCTAGTCAAATCTGCCGACATGATTGAACGTATTTTCTGGGCAAATCTGCTCACATTATGTGTATTTTCTTGAGAAAACCTGCACAATTATGTGAATTTTCTGGGGAAAGGGTCACCAAAACCTGGGCCCACTGACTTTTAAAGGCAACCCGAGGTGAGAATAATCTTGAGGCTGCCATATTTCTCTCCTTTTAAGCAATACCAGTTGCCTGGCTGCCGTGCTAGTCCTCTGCCTCTTATTCTTTCAACCATAGACCCTGAACAAGCATGCAGCAGGTCAGGGGTTTCTGACAATATTGTCAGAACTGAGAAGATTAGCTGCATGCTTATTTCTGGTGTAATTCAGTTTATTACTGCAGCCAAATAGATCAGCAGGGCCGCCAGGCAACTAGAATTGTTTAAAAGGAAATAAATATGGCAGCCTCCATATCACTCTCACCCCGGGTTCACTTTAAATTACAGTTGGCTCCGCCCTCATCCGGTCATGGCCATGCCCAATTTTTTGCCGCGGCGCGCTTCAGCTACCCCAGAAATTGGTCCAGCACCTGCATAGCACCCCCCCAAAAAAAATCCTGGAGCCGCCACTGGACTTATCTATTTCCACACACAGCTGGACAGCGATATCGAAGAGAAACTTTCAACAAAAGTAAACATTCAATAAAAGTAAACTTTCTTTATTCCAACAGCAAGCAGCGACAGGGTACAGTATTTGTGAGGCTGAGCCGGGGACTCAAGCCAGCATGCCTGCCCACCGTCACTCCTCGCCGTCTTCCAATCACGTCACGTGGTCACGAAGCGTCAGCGTACCTCCTGGAACACTGCAGAGAGTGGCGGTGGGGAGGCGTCTCTGCACATGCACAATACATCACAACTACGTAGCGCGCATGCACAGACCACTCCCGGATGTGGGCGTGTGATCAAAGGATGCATGTCACCGGGCAACGCCCGAGCAGTTTACACCGACCCTCCAGAACAGGAAGTAACTTTGGGGGGTGGTTACACCATGCAAGAGGAGCACTTCTTACACATGCCTGTCCCCTTCCCCCCTTTTTACATTTTCAGATAGACTAAGGTATCCTTTAAGGCTACGCACGCACACTGTTCACACCAGGTATACTGTAGCCAGGTGTGCCCCCAGTATTGTATTTGGAAGCACTCCTCTCCGGTACATATGGCCAGATGTGGCCCCAGTTTTATATAGCCCCTCCTTCCCTTCATGTGCAGAGTAATGACTGGCTGGGGAAGTTACTCACCTCTCAGTTCTGGGATCTTTCTTTAGCAGCATCTCAGAGCCCCCTCTCTGTGTCTCCCTCCAGTAGGGTCATCTAATGAGAGATTGCACTCTAGAGCAATGAAAATTGCTGGTGATCACTCCCAGCCAGGCCATAGCTTCTTCAGATGGCTCAAATCGGGTTGGAGGTTCCGGTCATCACCGCCAGGACTACGAGGCGTATAAACACTTTTTTCCCTGCAGCTGTCAGACTCTTGAACTCCCTCTGATCCACTCTCCCCCCTGCAATCAAGTCACCCCACCCTAGGCCACAGGTACCTGCTGTCTGCCACCTGTCTACGAGTGCTGCTGCTCTGTTCACTGTTACTGTCTTGCTAGTGGTTGTACCGCTATCACTGTCTCATCTTTTTGATATCTTTTGATACTTTGCTGTTTCTGTATATCGGTGCCATTTCTTTCTTTCTTTATTTAGTTTTCCAGTGTTGTATTACTTTCACGGTGTCTAATCATTGTGCAAAACCCAATTCCGAGCATGGCCAGCTGTGCTTGGCGAAATAAACAGATTTTGATCCTGCTGGCGCTGCGATGCGGCTGATGGGAGATCCCAGCGCTGAGAGGTGAGTTAGTAAATTCTTCAACACACTGAGCTTACAACTCTGCCATGGTGGGGGGGGGGGGGGGGGGGGGGGATGTCACAGGCTGCCCTTACAGCTCTGCGCCCATAGGCTGGTGCCTCTCGAGCCTCTGCTTCGGCCCAGTGGTACAAGAACGTGACTTGTCTGACCACAGGAGGCCGCCTTTCCAATGCCCATGTCCACTGCTCGCTGGACAGGTATGAATTTGCCACCTTCAGTCTCCCGTGCATCTTAAGGGGACCTGGGCCAAACTTAAAGAGGAACTCCAGTGAAAATAATGTAACAAAAAAAGTGCTTCATTTTTACAATAATTATGTATAAATGATGTAGTCAGTGTTTGCCCATTGTAAAAGCTTTCCTCTCCCTGATTTACATTCTGACATTTATCACATGGTGACATTTTTACTGCTGGCAGGTGATGTCAGTGTATGGAGATGCTGCTTGTTTTTATGGCAATTGTAAACAGCTGTTATTTCCCACAATGCAACAAGGCTCCCACAGCGTGATGTAAGCACCATGGTCCTGACATCACACTGTGGGAGGGGTCTCACCACAATATCAGCCATACAGCGCCCCCTGATGGTCTGTTTGTGAAAAGGAATAGATTTCTCATGGGAAAGAGAGTATCAGCTACTGACTGGGATGAAGTTCAATTCTTGGTCGCGGATTCTCTTTGGTCACGGATTCTCTTCCCCCCATGATAGTTCCCCCCCCCCCTTTCTCCACCGATAGCCACTACCCCACTGCATAGCTCCCAACTGTCCCTTTTTCGGAGGGACAGTCCCTTTTTGGGAGCCCTGTCCCTCTGTCCCTCTTTCACCCTCATTTGTCCCTCTTTCAGGACTTTGTCCCACTTTCTATGTAAAAACATATATTTCTATACTTAAAAATGTGTTTGATTGACTCTAAACTTTATTCCCAGCCTTTAAATTGATATACCACTAATTTTAAAATATTACTATGAAGGAAAATTAACCAGGATAGAAAAGACCAGTGTGGTTTGAATTATAAAAACACATATTTTTCTTATGAAATCTTTATGGTATGCGTGACTAGAGGTGTGGCTGGGGCGTGGCTTACTTGTCCCTTTTTCTCATCTCAAAAAGTTGGAAGGTATGCCACTGTAACCCAAATGAGGAGGAAAGAGGGACAGTTGGGGGCTATGGCTATATTACTGTAGGTGGCAGGATCACCACATATTCCCAGCACTGGCAGCTGATGAGCCTCCCGGGGATAGTCCTGTTTGTCCTCCCTGCAGGGTGATCCCCGGGAGCAGTCATGCTTGTCCCATCTGTGCTGGGATTGGTGGATGAGGGTCATGTGATGTGGCAGTAGTGCATCTCTGGGAGCTCAGTCAGCAGGTAGAGAGGATATAAGACTATTATTATATTATGTTATTATAATGTGATGGGATGATGCAGTGCAGCGCGTCACGTGATGAGAGATTGGGGGGGGGGATTGCTGCTCGGATGCCGGAGGAGGACAGTCCATGTCCCCCAGTGTCACCTCCGATGTCCTTCCCGCTGTCTGGGGATCCCCGGCAGCCAGCTGTGACGTCACGCGGCCGAGGAATCCCCGCAGAATGTTCACAAAGGAGAAACATTGTAGCAGCTTATTCATCTGTCCGCAGAGCTGCCCTGATGTCCCTCAGTCCCCATACACTGATCATTACAGCGTCCCCTGCTGGCCAGACCTGCACCCCACATTACCTGGGCAGTCCCCATACACTGATCTGCCAGCAGCCTAATACAGCGCCCCCTGCTGGCCAGACCTGCACCCCACATTACCTGGGCAGCTTCCATACACTGATCATTACTGCCAGCAGCTTGATACAGCGCCCCCCAATAACTGGGCAGTCCCCATACACTGATTATTAGCCTGATACAGCGCCCACTGTTGGCCAGGCCTGCACCCCACAATACCTGTGTCCTGTGGTATCTGGCTATATACAATACACCACTTTCCTAGTTTGTAGTGATAATATAGTGCAGCTCCCTTAAAAGGACACTTGAAGAGAGATGTATATGGAGGCTGTCATGTTTATTTCCTTTTAAGCAATACCAGTTGACTGGCAGCCCTGCTGATCCTCTGCCTCTAATACTATTAGTCATAGACCCTGAACAAGCATGCAGCAGATCAGGTGTTTCTGACATTATTGTCAGATCTGATAAGATTAGCTGCATGCTTGTTCCTGGTGTGATTCAGACACTACTGCAGCCAAATAGACCAGCAGGGCTGCCAGGCAACTGGAAATAAACATGGCAGCCTCCATATCCCTCTCTCTTTAGTTGTCCTTTAAAACAACCCATAAGTGACCTAAAAATGGAAGGCTCTGTATCCCATTAAGCTTTCTCGGTCCTATACCTGTACCCTCATTCCCTGGCTCAGTCCCCCAGCATAGGTATCTGGAGGAGACACCAACCAACCCCCCCCCCCCCCCCCCCCGCTCAGTCCCCCAGCATAGGTATCTGGATGAGACACAACCCCCCCACAGTCCCCCTGCATAGGTAGCTGGAGGAAACCCCACACACAGTCCCCCAGCGCATAGGTATCGGGATGAGACCCCTCCCCCCACAGTCCCCCAGCATAGGTATCCTACCCCCCCCCCCCCCCCGGTATAAGGTAGCCAGAGAGCCTAACCTTTTAGCTATAAGTACAGTAGTAGTTCACCCCTGGATCATTGTGCAGCCAGTGGATGTAGCGTGTAATGTATACAGACGTGTTCCCATGTATTATCACGCTTGTGCTGTGACAGTTCTGTAGCGTGTAATGTATACAGACGTGTTCCCATGTATGATCACGCTTGAGCTGTGACTATTCTGTAGCGTGTAATGTATACAGACGTGTTCCATGTATGATCACGCTTGAGCTGTGACTGTTTCTGTAGCGTGTAATGTATACAGATGTGTTCCCATGTATTATCACGCTTGTGCTGTGACAGTTCTGTAGCGTGTAATGTATACAGACGAGTTCCCATGTATGATCACGCTTGAGCTGTGACTATTCTGTAGCGTGTAATGTATACAGACGGGTTCCATGTATGATCACGCTTGAGCTGTGACTGTTCTGTAGCGTGTAATGTATACAGACGTGTTCGCATGTATGATCACGCTCGAGCTGTGACTGTTCTGTAGCGTGTAATGTATACAGACGTGTTTCCATGTATGATCACGCTCGAGCTGTGACTGTTCTGTAGCGTGTAATGCATACAGACGTGTTCCCATGTATGATCACGCTCGAGCTGTGACTGTTCTGTAGCGTGTAATGTATACAGACGTGTTCCCATGTATGATCACGCTCGAGCTGTGACTGTTGTGTAGCGTGTAATGTATACAGACGTGTTCCCATGTATGATCACGCTCGAGCTGTGACTGTTCTGTAGCGTGTAATGTATACAGACGTGTTCCCATGTATGATCACGCTTGAGCTGTGACTATTCTGTAGCGTGTAATGTATACAGACGTGTTCCATGTATGATCACGCTTGAGCTGTGACTGTTCTGTAGCGTGTAATGTATACAGACGTGTTCCATGTATGATCACGCTTGAGCTGTGACTGTTCTGTAGCGTGTAATGTATACAGACGTGTTCCATGTATGATCACGCTTGAGCTGTGACTGTTCTGTAGCGTGTAATGTATACAGACGTGTTCCATGTATGATCACGCTTGAGCTGTGACTGTTCTGTAGCGTGTAATGTATACAGACGTGTTCCATGTATGATCACGCTTGAGCTGTGACTGTTCTGTAGCGTGTAATGTATACAGACGTGTTCCCATGTATGATCACGCTTGAGCTGTGACTGTTCTGTAGCGTGTAATGTATACAGACGTGTTCCCATGTATGATCACGCTTGAGCTGTGACTATTCTGTAGCGTGTAATGTATACAGACGTGCTCCCATGTATGATCACGCTTGAGCTGTGACTGTTCTGTAGCGTGTAATGTATACAGACGTGTTCCCATGTATGATCACGCTTGAGCTGTGAATGTTCTGTAGCGTGTAATGTATACAGACGTGTTCCCATGTATGATCACGCTTGAGCTGTGACTGTTCTGTAGCGTGTAATGTATACAGACGTGTTCCATGTATGATCACGCTCGAGCTGTGACTGTTCTGTAGCGTGTATTGTATACAGACGTGTTCCCATGTATGATCACGCTCGAGCTGTGACTGTTCCGTAGCGTGTAATGTATACAGACGTGTTCCATGTATGATCACGCTCGAGCTGTGAATGTTCCGTAGCGTGTAATGTATACAGACGTGTTCCATGTATGATCACGCTTGTGCTGGGACTGTTCTGTAGCATGTAATGTATACAGACGTGTTCCATGTATGATCACGCTTGAGCTGTGACTGTTCTGTAGCGTGTAATGTATACAGACGTGTTCCCATGTATGATCAGGCTTGAGCTGTGACTATTCTGTAGCGTGTAATGTATACAGACGTGTTCCCATGTATGATCACGCTTCAGCTGTGACTGTTCTGTAGCATGTAATGTATACAGACGTGTTCCCATGTATGATCACGCTTCAGCTGTGACTGTTCTGTAGCGTGTATTGTATACAGATGTGTTCCCGTGTATGATCACGCTTGAGCTGTGACTGTTCTGTAGCGTGTAACGTATACAGACGAGTTCCCATGTATGATCACGCTTGAGCTGTGACTGTTCTGTAGCGTGTATTGTATACAGACGTGTTCCATGTATGATCACTCTTGAGCTGTGACTGTTCTGTAGCATGTAATGTATACAGACGTGTTCCCATGTATGATCACGCTTGAGCTGTGACTGTTCTGTAGCGTGTATTGTATACAGACGTGTTCCCATGTATGATCACGCTTGAGCTGTGACTGTTCTGTAGCATGTAATGTATACAGACGTGTTCCCATGTATGATCACGCTTGAGCTGTGACTGTTCTGTAGCGTGTAATGTATACAGACGTGTTCCCATGTATGATCACGCTTGAGCTGTGACTGTTCTGTAGCATGTAATGTATACAGACGTGTTTCCATGTATGATCACGCTTGACCTGTGACTGTTCCGTAGCGTGTGATGTATACAGACGTGTTCCCATGTATGATCACGCTTGACCTGTGACTGTTCCGTAGCGTGTGATGTATACAGACGTGTTCCCATGTATGATCACGCTTGACCTGTGACTGTTCCGTAGCGTGTAATGTATACAGACGTGTTCCCATGTATGATCACGCTTGAGCTGTGACTATTCTGTAGCGTGTAATGTATACAGACGTGTTCCCATGTATGATTACGCTTGAGCTGTGATCGTTCTGTAGCGTGTAATGTATAGAGACGTGTTCCCATGTATGATCACGCTTGAGCTGCGACTGTTCTGTAGCGTGTAATGTATACAAACGTGTTCAATGTATGATCGCTCTCGAGCTGTGACTGTTCTGTAGCGTGTTATGTATACAAACGTGTTCCCATGTATGATCACGCTTGAGCTGTGACTGTTCTGTAGCGTGTAATGTATACAGACGTGTTCCCATGTATGATCACGCTTGAGCTGTGACTGTTCTGTAGCGTGTAATGTATACAAACGTGTTCCCATGTATGATCACGCTTGAGCTGTGACTGTTCTGTAGCGTGTCAAGTATACAGATGTGTTCCATGTATGATCACGCTTGAGCTGTGACTATTCTGTAGCGTGTAATGTATACAGACGTGTTCCCATGTATGATCACGCTTGAGCTGTGACTGTTCTGTAGCGTGTAATGTATACAAACGTGTTCCCATGTATGATCACGCTTGAGCTGTGACTGTTTTGTAGCGTGTAATGTATACAGACGTGTTCCCATGTATGATCACGCTTGAGCTGTGACTGTTCTGTAGCGTGTATTGTATACAGACGTGTTCCATGTATGATCATCCTTGAGCTGTGACTGTTCTGTAGCGTGTAATGTATACAGACGTGTTCCCATGTATGATCACGCTTGAGCTGTGACTTTTCTGTAGCGTATAATGTATACAGATGTGTCCCCATGTATGATCACGCTTGAGCTGTGACTATTCTGTAGCGTGTAATGTATACAGACGTGTTCCCATGTATGATCACGCTTGAGCTGTGACTGTTCTGTAGCGTGTAATGTATACAGACGTGTTCCATGTATGATCACGCTTGAGCTGTGACTGTTCTGTAGCGTGTACTGTATACAGACATGTTCCCATGTATGATCACGCTTGAGCTGTGACTTTTCTGTAGCGTGTAATGTATACAGATGTGTCCCCATGTATGATCACGCTTGAGCTGTGACTATTCTGTAGCGTGTAATGTATACAGACGTGTTCCCATGTATGATCACGCTTGAGCTGTGACTGTTCTGTAGCGTGTAATGTATACAGACGTGTTCCATGTATGATCACGCTTGAGCTGTGACTGTTCTGTAGCGTGTACTGTATACAGACATGTTCCCATGTATCTTCACGCTTGAGCTGTGACTGTTCTGTAGCGTGTAATGTATACAGACGTGTTCCCATGTATGATCACGCTTGAGCTGTGACTGTTCTGTAGCGTGTAATGTATACAGACGTGTTCCCATGTATGATCACGCTTGAGCTGTGACTGTTCTGTAGCGTGTAATGTATACAGACGTGTTCCCATGTATGATCACGCTTGAGCTGTGACTGTTCTGTAGCGTGTAATGTATACAGACGTGTTCCCATGTATGATCACGCTTGAGCTGTGACTGTTCTGTAGCGTATATTGTATACAGACGTGTTCCCATGTATGATCACGCTTGAGCTGTGACTGTTCTGTAGCGTGTATTGTATACAGACGTGTTCCCATGTATGATCATGCTTGAGCTGTGAATGTTCTGTAGCGTGTAATATATACAGACGTGTTCCCATGTATGATCACGCTTGAGCTGTGACTGTTCTGTAGCATGTAATGTATACAGACGTGTTTCCATGTATGATCACGCTTGACCTGTGACTGTTCCGTAGCGTGTGATGTATACAGACGTGTTCCCATGTATGATCACGCTTGACCTGTGACTGTTCCGTAGCGTGTGATGTATACAGACGTGTCCCCATGTATGATCACGCTTGAGCTGTGACTATTCTGTAGCGTGTAATGTATACAGACGTGTTCCCATGTATGATCACGCTTGAGCTGTGACTATTCTGTAGCGTGTAATGTATACCTACGTGTTCCCATGTATGATCACGCTTGAGCTGTGACTATTCTGTAGCGTGTAATGTATACAGACGTGTTCCCATGTATGATCACGCTTCAGCTGTGACTGTTCTGTAGCATGTAATGTATACAGACGTGTTCCCATGTATGATCACGCTTCAGCTGTGACTGTTCTGTAGCGGGTATTGTATACAGATGTGTTCCCATGTATGATCACGCTTGACCTGTGACTGTTCCGTAGCGTGTAATGTATACAGACGTGTTCCAATGTATTATCACACTTGACCTCTGACTGTTCCGTAGCGTGTAATGTATACAGACGTGTTCCATTGTATGATCACGCTTGAGCTGTGACTGTTCTGTAGCGTGTAATGTATACAGACGTGTTCCCATGTATGATCACACTTGAGCTGTGACTATTCTGTAGTATGTAATGTATACAGACGTGTTCCAATGTATGATCACGCTTGACCTCTGACTGTTCCGTAGCGTGTAATGTATACAGACGTGTTCCAATGTATGATCACACTTGAGCTGTGACTGTTCTGTAGCGTGTAATGTATACAGACGTGTTCCAATGTATGATCACACTTGAGCTGTGACTGTTCTGTAGCGTGTAATGTATACAGACGTGTTCCAATGTATGATCACGCTTGAGCTGTGACTGTTCCGTAGCGTGTATTGTATACAGACGTGTTCCAATGTATGATCACACTTGAGCTGTGACTGTTCCGTAGCGTGTAATGTATACAGACGCGTTCCAATGTATGATCACGCTTGAGCTGTGACTGTTCCGTAGCGTGTAATGTATACAGACGTGTTTCAATGTATGATCACGCTTGAGCTGTGACTGTTACATAGCGTGTATTGTATACAGACGTGTTCCAATGTATGATCACACTTGAGCTGTGACTGTTCCGTAGCGTGTAATGTATACAGACGTGTTCCAATGTATGATCACGCTTGAGCTGTGACTGTTACATAGCGTGTATTGTATACAGACGTGTTCCAATGTATGATCACACTTGAGCTGTGACTGTTCTGTAGCGTGCAATGTATACAGACGTGTTCCAATGTATGATCACACTTGAGCTGTGACTTTTCTGTAGCGTGTAATGTATACAGATGTGTCCCATGTATGATCATGCTTGAGCTTCCCTCCCACGCCCCCTCTCCCTCTTGTCCCCCATTCTTCCCCAGTTCGCCCCCCCCACCTTTCCCTCCCCTAACCCTCTCCCTTCCTTTTCTCCTTTTCCCTTCCCCCTCCCCCCCCCCTTGTTTGCCTCCGAACTTTTTGTCCAACTGCTGGTGAGAAAAACTCAATGTGTAAATGTGTAATAGGACCTATGTGTGTGTCCTTTGAATGATGGGCGAGTGTGTGAGGAACTGTAGTGGAACTAATGAGAAAAACAAATGTGTTCCGGAGGGATGAGATTAGTAGTCACACTTGTCTGACCAGCTCAGTAGAGGAGGAGCCAAAGGAACCTGTAAAAGGATTGGCCCCCAGACGATAGGCCACGCCCTGAGGAAGACCGGAAGCACCGGTCGAAACTAGTAGGCGGCTTGTGCTGCGGCTGCACCGCCGATCTGGCGCACCACGGAGCGTCCCTCGCCTCAGGCAGGCTCAAGTCCTGACGCCGATTACCCTGTGTGGGAATCATACTGGCTGGCCCTGCTGGGCTATACCGAGCGAAAGCGGAAATCCTCTCCAGCAGTGCAGAGGCGGAAGATGACCGCAGTGCACGACTGAACGCCGAGAGCCTCAGTGGAAACTTTATTGTTACAGTCCCGTTTGATATGTCGGCGCGGAGGGGAAGCTTGCCGGTGGACGGGAGACAACACATGCAGATACAGGGGCCCCTGTAGAGAGGTATTAAAGTCCTGAACCTCGGATCTCACTTAAAGGGGAACTTCAGCCTAAACAAACATACTGTCATCAAGTTACATTAGTTATGTTAATTAGAATAGATAGGTAATATGATTTTTTACCCACCCTGTTTTAAAAGAACAGGCAAATGTTTGTGATTCATGGGGGCTGCCATCTTTGTCATGGGGGCAGCCATCTTTTTGGTTGAAAGGAGGTGACAAGGGGCAGGAGACACAGTTCCAAATATCCTGTGTCCTGATTACCCCTCCCAGCTGCACATGCTAGGCTTCAAATGTCAAATTCAAAATGTAAAAAAAAAAAAAAATGCACCAAAACAGCAGAACGAGAACAAAATCATAAATCCCATGATGCTTTGCACAGCATCAGGGGAAAAAAGCCCGGGCAGTTTTCTTCTGTGCAGCTAAAAATGAGGCTTGTATAAGAGAAACAAAGTTCTGATGCTGTGAAACTGTTAAAGAAACACAAAGCCTTTTCAGTGCTGCTGAGTCGATTTTTAGTCCGGAGGTTCACTTTAAGCTGCCAGAGGTGTGAGTATTAACAAGTCCTGTGTGACTGTGCTTCCAAACTGCGGACTGCTTGGCAGTGCTTTGCTGGCTTTGCTGCGCAAATAGGAGGAATTTTGCTCTTCATCAATGGACTTGTGAACTGAGGTTTTGAGACTTGTTGCAGTCCCTATGGGCCCGTGTGCGTGGGGTGTGTCTCTGTGGTGTGTTTGGATGGAGGTGTGATGCAGTTATTGTACAACAGCGCTGTTTTTTAATGTGTTGTGCTCTGACACGCCTTTTACATTTTGGTATAGTCACTAACGAATCAATAAAATAATCCTTACATTTTTCACATCAACCTTGTCACGTTTGGAATTGTTTGATACAATTGTGGCGGTTGGGTAAAAATTACCTAGTGAAGGTGGTGTAATGGGTGATTTATGGTCAAACCCTCTTCCCCTCCCCAAAAACCCCCTTTTACATGCTTGACCTGTGACTGTTCCGTAGCGTGTAATGTATACAGACGTGTTCAATGTATGATCACGCTTGAGCTGTGACTGTTCTGTAGCGTGTAATGTATACAGACGTGTTCCCATGTATGATCACGCTTGAGCTGTGACTGTTCTGTAGCGTGTAATGAATAGAGACGTGTTCCATGTATGATCAGGCTTGAGCTGTGAATGTTCCGTAGCGTGTAATGTATAGAGACGTGTTCCATGTATGATCAGGCTTGAGCTGTGACTGTTCTGTAGCGTGTAATGTATACAAATGTGTTCCCATGTATGATCACGCTTGAGCTGTGACTGTTCCGTAGCGTGTAATGTATAGAGACGTGTTCCATGTATGATCACACTTGAGCTGTGACTGTTCTGTAGCGTGTAATGTATACAGACGTGTTCCCATCATGCTTGAGCTGTGACTGTACCGTAGCGTGTAATGTATACAGATGTGTTCCCATCATGCTCGAGCTGTGACTGTTCCGTAGCGTGTAATGTATACAGACGTGTTCCCATCATGCTCGAGCTGTGACTGTTCCGTAGCGTGTAATGTATACAGACGTGTTCCCATCATGCTTGAGCTGTGACTGTTCCGTAGCGTGTATTGTATACAGACGTGTTCCCATCATGCTTGAGCTGTGACTGTTCCGTAGCGTGTAATGTATACAGACGTGTTCCCATCATGCTTGAGCTGTGACTGTTCCGTAGCGTGTAATGTATACAGACGTGTTCCCATGTATGATCATGCTTGACCTGTGACTGTTCCGTAGCGTGTAATGTATACAGATGTGTTCCCATGTATGATCACACTTGAGCTGTGACTGTTCTGTAGCGTGTAATGTATACAGACATGTTCCCATCATGCTTGAGCTGTGACTGTACCGTAGCGTGTAATGTGTACAGACGTTTTCTCATGTATGTATACACTTGAGCTGTGACTGTTCTGTAGCGTGTAAGGTATACCGACGTGTCCCATGTATGATCACGCTCGAGCTGTGACTGTTCTGTAGCGTGTAATGTATACAGACGTGTTCCATGTATGATCATGCTTGAGCTGTGACTGTTCCGTAGCGTGTATTGTGTACAGACGTGTTCCATGTATGATCACGCTTGAGCTGTGACTGTTCTGTATCGTGTAATGTATACAGACGTGTTCCCGTGTATGATCACGCTTATGCTGTGAATGTTCCGTAGCGTGTAATGTATAGAGACGTGTTCCATGTATGATCACGCTTGAGCTGTGACTGTTCTGTAGCGTGTAATGTATACAGACGTGTTCCCATGTATGATCACGCTTGAGCTGTGACTGTTCCGTAGCGTGTAATGTATACAGACGTGTTCCCATGTATGATCACGCTTCAGCTGTGACTGTTCCGTAGCGTGTAATGTATACAGTCGTGTTCCCATGTATGATCACGCTTCAGCTGTGACTGTTCCGTAGCGTGTAATGTATACAGACGTGTTCCTATGTATGATCACGCTTGAGCTGTGACTATTCTGTAGCGTGTAATGTATACAGATGTGTTCCATGTATGATTACACTTGTGCTGTGAATGTTCCGTAGCGTGTAATGTATACAGACGTTTTCCCGTGTATGATCACACTTGAGCTGTGAGTGTTCTGTAGCGTGTAATGTATACAGACGTGTTCCCATGTATGATCACGCTTGAGCTGTGACTGTTCCGTAGCGTGTATTGTGTACAGACGTGTTCCATGTATGATCACACTTGAGCTGTGACTGTTCTGTATCGTGTAATGTATACAGACGTGTTCCCGTGTATGATCACGCTTATGCTGTGAATGTTCCGTAGCGTGTAATGTATAGAGACGTGTTCCATGTATGATCACGCTTGAGCTGTGACTGTTCTGTAGCGTGTAATATATACAGACGTGTTCCATGTATGATCACGCTTGAGCTGTGACTATTCTGTAGCGTGTAATGTATACAGACGTGTTCCCATGTATGATCACGCTTTAGCTGTGACTATTTTGTAGCGTGTAATGTATACAGACGTGTTCCCATGTATGATCACGCCTGAGCTGTGACTGTTCCGTAGCGTGTATTGTGTACAGACGTGTTCCATGTATGATCACACTTGAGCTGTGACTGTTCTGTAGCGTGTAATGTATACAGACGTGTTCCCATGTATGATCACGCTTGAGCTGTGACTGTTCTGTAGCGTGTAATGTATACAGACGTGTTCCATGTATGATCACACTTGAGCTGTGACTGTTCTGTAGCGTGTAATGTATACAGACGTGTTCCATGTATGATCACGCTTGAGCTGTGACTGTTCCGTAGCGTGTATTGTGTACAGACGTGTTCCATGTATGATCACGCTTGAGCTGTGACTGTTCCATAGTGTGTAATGTATACAGACGTGTTCCATGTATGATCACGCTTGAGCTGTGACTGTTCCGTAGCGTGTATTGTGTACAGACGTGTTCCATGTATGATCACGCTTGAGCTGTGACTGTTCCGTAGCGTGTATTGTGTACAGACGTGTTCGATGTTTGATCGCGCTCGAGCTGTGACTGTTCTGTGCTTTGCAGGTACTCAGACATGAGGAGCAGAAGTCTGATCAGATCTGTCCTGGATTCGGTGCCGGGGAAGAAGCGACTTGGCGTCTATCGATTCCTCCCTCTCTTCTTCCTCCTGGGCGGGGCTATGGAATGGTTCATGATAAACGTGCGGCTTGGGAAGGAAACATTCTGTGAGTTCTGTTATTTTCTCTTCTTACGTGGAGCATGTGGCGCTACCTGCGAACGTTCCCCAGCCTGGACACGTGCGGGCGTCCGAGGGGGTCTCATACCGGCTGGTGTCTGTTGTAACGTACATATGACAGATAGCATGCTACCTGTCATGGATGAGCTTTCAAGCACAGAACTGAGTGAAACGGCCTTTATACATGCTGCCCGCGACAGGGGGAGGGAAGGGTTAACTCGCACTTATCGCTGCTTCTGGCCTTTCTGCTTTATGTTGCGTTTCCATCACTTAAATACTTCCTTCTTCAAAGCGGCAAGGAGGAAGTATTGGAGTGATGGAATGCAACCTGGAGTACAGCGGCCCAGACAGAGGTGGCAACACGGGTGCATTAACCCCGCCCCCTGCCGTGGCCTGCATGTATAAAATCTGTTTCTCTTTTTTCACATTGAGATCAGAGTTCCAAATACGGAAGCTCATCTACTACCTAGGACATGTCTGTGTTCTGTTCTGGAAAAGTGATGTAGGACAGGACTTTGCATTCTGTCAAATCAACGGACCTGTGTGAATGTAACCTATAGTCATTAAAGGGCACCAGAAGTGAGAGGGATATGAAGGCTGCCATATTTATTTCCTTTTAAAATGAACCTCCAAACTAAAAATCTACTCAGCAGCACTGAAAAGACTTGGTGTTTCTTTAACAGTTTCACAGCATCAGAACTTTGTTTTTCTTACATAAGCCTCATTTTTAGCTGCACAGAAGCTAAGCTCCGCCCCATCTAAAAAACTTGCCCAGGCATTTTTCCCCTGATGCTGTGCAAAGCATGATGGGATTTCTGATGTTGTTGTTCTCGTTGCCTAGCGACTGGAAGAGGTGATCAGGACACAGTACAGGTGGAACTGTGTCTCATGCTCCCTGTCACCTCTTTTCAACCAAAAAGATGGCTGCCCTCATGAAATCAAACATTTGCCTGCTCTTTTAAAACAGGGTGGGTAAAAGATTATATGACCTATCTATTTTAATTAACATAACTAATGTAACTTAATGACAGTATGTTTGTTTAGGCTGAAGTTCCGGTTTAAGCAATACTAGTTCCCTGGCTGTCCTGCTGATCCTCTGCCTCTGATACTTTAGCCCTGGACCCTGAACAAGCATGCAGATGAGATGTACTAGGAGGATAGGAGGCACCCTTGGAGATGGTGGATACGTATATAAATTCTCTTGTCGGAAAATAATCAAAAAATATCTTGCCTACCTTACACAAGGAGACATCTGTTTAATAAAAGAATATAGGTATTTATTAATGATCAGCAATTCAGACAACGCGTTTCAAGGCTTAAACCGCATCCTCAAGTCAAATAGGGTGCTTTGCATTGTAGTATTGTTCCTGGGTGTCTGGATTTTTTTTCACCTTGTGAAATGAAGCTTTTTTAAAGAGCAGCGACCATTACTTTAGAGACCGAGTGAGGACTTCCTCACGCGCTCAGACGGGCGGTTGCCTCATTGAGCAACCAATACTTGTGAGTATATTTACTCTTACCCTAGCCAACAGACCTACGATAATACACCAGAACGGGCTCCCGGTGTCCCTGTGCGTTTTCTCCTAGTTTCTGCAGTTCCTAATGCAGATGAGATTAGCTGCATACTTGTTTCAGGTGTGTGATTCAGACACTACTGCAGCTAAATAGATGAGCAGGTCTGCCAGGCAACTGGTATTGTTTAACAGGAAAGAAATATGGCAGCCTCCATATATCTCTTACTACAGGCTCCTTTTAAATTGGCCCATATAGAAAGATGAAGGGACACATAAAATGCTGGTCTTGTATTGTCGGTACACAGCAGTTTATCACAATGTGTATACCGTAATTTGTGTTTCAGACGACGTGTACAGAAGACGCCAGTCAGAGCGGCGGTACGAAGAGAGGACGCAGCAGGAGGCCGCAAAGTCCTGATACCTTTATGTAAAAACAAATGTCATAAATGTTTGTTGTACGTTTAATAAAAATGTATTTTCAGCTAATTGTTTTGTGTGTTTAGTAGAATGGTTCCTGGTGAATACCGGGCACATAGGAGCCGGGCAGGAGGACATCGGTGATGGGTCAGGTGTTGCCATGGTGATGTGTCACTTAGGCAGAGGAGGCTTAGAACCAGGAAATCTTCAACTCATAAACGATAACGTGGTATCTGGGAAAAGCTGATTGAATTCTCATCCTCACAGGAAGCTGACTACAGGCGTCCCACAATTCCTCCCATCCTCTCATTTCTCTAAGGCCTGGATCCCACTAGAGTGCTATTTTTGAGCATTTAGGGAGCGCTTTAAATCGCTAATGATTTTCCTAAACGCTCTGCCAATGTAAGTAAACGTAACACATTTCACAGTAGCGATTGCGATTTGCAAAATCGACATCGCAGGACAGGCAGCATTTTGGGAGCTTTTGCGTTTCAATGTAAAGTATTCAAGCGCTGGCAAATCACTCTTGAATTGCTACACATAGCGATTTGTGTGCGATTTTATATTACTGCAAACTGTAAAAAAAATTATAATAATTTGAAAGGACCAATCAGAATGCTAATCGCAAATTGCTATCACAATCGCTAGCAAAAAGCTTACATTTTTTAAAATTGCGCTCAAAAATCGCCAGAAAACGCTCATGAAATCGCTTAAAAAACGCTAATTAAAAACGCTAGCGATAGAAATTTGTAGTGAGTTCCAGGCCTCAGAGGGGTCGGATCAGGGAGTGTCACTTCTAAACGAGTTTGTGCACTTTCCTCTCTTATTGGTCAACAGTAGGGATCAAAGAGATGCAAATTCTAACAATTTTATGTCAATTTTTATGAAAATAGACCAATTAATTTAAATCTAGGTTTACATTGATTGGTCCTTTTTTTGCATATATTTGCATAATTTTGGAATAATTTGCATCTCATTGATCATCCCTGGATCCGAGACGAACTTTTACTCATTGCATAATTGTGTTCCTTTCCTATGGTTTATAGGGCATTCCTCAAACCAAATACTTTTTTGTTTTTGTTTTAATGCTCTAATTCCCTATAAACTCAATAAACCACGCCCACGGGTTTACAGAGAGCAGTAGCAAGGGCTCATGGGAGCTCAGTCTGGGCAGGAGGAGGGGGAGGTGTTACTAGCCAGAGATTTCAGAGGCAGAGGGGAGAAGGGAGGAGAGGGGATTAGGCTGAGTGCTGATGGAGCAGATAAGCCTGCCTCTGTGTAATGTTTACAAACAACATGGCTGCTGTCATTGTATCACAGGAAGAAATAATCATATTCTATGAAAGCTGTTAGCAGCTAGATTTGCTGTGTAAGCTATCTAAACTTTAGATAAGATATATAGACAAGTTACTTGTTATAGTTAGTTTTTCATCTCGGATCCGCTTTAACAGCTCTTCTCGGTTTTGACTCATACAGCAATTTTCCTGGCAGTCACAAAGTTTAGACCTCTGATCAATAACATTTGTCCCTAAATTCTTCTACTAAGGCGCCCACACCCCACACAGCTCATGGGTGAGGCTTAACTGTTTGTATTGACATGAGGAAGCGGGTTGAGATCCGTAAACCGGGTTGTCTACGGTATAACTTTTTTTTTTGTACAATAAAGACTCCCATTTCCAATCCCATGTGAGTCTTCATAAGAGGTAGGGAACCTTCTTATTTTTTATTGCATTGATATATTCCCACCCAATACCGCTATACTATTTTTGGCTCCTCCCCAACATCCCCATTCCCGTTGCATTTTTCCCTACATGTTATTTACTGTTGGCCCGTGACTAGTTGTCCGCTTCTGCCTTTCAGCAATGCTCTTTGTGGAGACGGATTTTAAAAAATTGTTTTCTGGCTGCCATGACTTTGGGCAGAAGAGTTTCAGAAATACAAGCACTTGGTTGACAAAAAATACTTTCTTCTCCAGCAGAGTGGTTCTTTGTCCAGTGTAACAGTTTTTACCAAAAGTAGTACAGTAAAATCACGTAGTAGTAAACTGATATAGAAAACCTCTGGCTATAGGAAATACTGTATTTTTTGGACTATAAGACTCACCTTTCCCCCCCCAAAAGTGGCAGAAAAAAGTCACTGCGTCTTATAGTGCAAATGCAGGGAGTTCCTGAGTTGTGAACACCTGCCAATACGAACCTCCAACACGACGCAATGTCGGGGACTCCCTGTACTGTGCCCAGGCCGCAGAGGACACAGGGGGACAAATGGAGGACGCAGGAGGGACACAAGGATACAAGGGGGACAGAGGAGGACACGGAGACACAAGAGGTACAAAGGGGGCATAATCCACACGTTGCCCCTTCACCAGGGAAGCAACAGGTTTAGTATATATTTTTCCCCCTGGCTTTTGTCTTCTAAGTCTGGGTGCGTCTTATGGCCAGGAGCGTCTTATAGTCCGAAAACGACGGTACTTTATTACCGTATATACTGCATACAGTGCTGCGTAATATGTCAGCGCTATCTAAATACTTAAAGGGACTCCGAGCTCTACTTAAAAAGTAAAATAGTACTCACCGGGGGCTTTCTTTACTCCAGCGCTGGTCGGGAGGTCCCACGACGGCATCCTGGCTCCTCTCCTAGGCCCCGCTCCGGAATGGCTGGAGGGCGGCAGCCCGGGCGACACTCGGCTGAGTGTCGGGCTCCTTCCGCGTATGACGCGGCTGACGTCACACGCCGGCCGCCTCGCATAATCACGGCGGCCGGCGTGGCAGTACGGCGCATGCGCGATTAAAGCGCGCATGCGCCATACTGCCACGCCGGCCGCCGTGATGACGCGAGGCGGCCGGCGTGTGACGTCAGCCGCGTCATACGCGGAAGAAGGAGCCCGACACTCAGCCAAGTGTTGCCCGGGCTGCCGCCGTCCAGCCATTCCGGAGCGGGGCCTAGGAGAGGAGCCGAGTAGAGCTCGGAGTCCCTTTAAAGGACTTACGAGGCCTGTTTTGTAAAAAAAACATTAAAAAAAGTTAGATACCTGTGCCTGTTTGTAAGGCACGGAGGACGCCATCCGCGCCCTCCGTGCCGTTCCGCCGGGTCCCCGCTGCACAATATCCCCCGAACGTCCCTCGGCCGCGCGGCCCGGGTCGGGCTTTCCAGCCTGTACAAAGATGGTGGCTGCGGCTATGCGTACTGCGGCTGCGCAGCTCTAAGGCCAACCCCCCGATCCACGTAACAGTAGCGTGGATCAGGGGGGTTGGCCTTAGAGCTGCGCAGCCGCACTCGCGGCTATGCGTACTGTGCAGCCGCGGCCACCTCCGGCCGCCATCTTTGTACAGGCTGGAGAGCCCGGACCGCGCGGTCGGGGGACGTTCGGGGGGATATTGTGCAGCGGGGACCCGGCGGAACGGCACGGACGGCGTCCTCCGTGCCTTACAAACACAGGTATCTAACCTTTTTTATGTTTTTTTTTTTTACAAAACAGGCCTCGTAAGTCCTTTAACCACCCTGGCGTTCTGATTAAATCGCCAGGGTGGCTGCGGGAGGGTTTTTTTTAAATAAAAAAAAAACTATTTCATGCAGCCAACTGAAAGTTGGCTGCATGAAAGCCCACTAGAGGGCGCTCCGGAGGCGATCTTCCGATCGCCTCCGGCGGCAAGAGATAACACGGAAGGCCGCAATGAGCGGCCCTCCGTGTTTCGCTTCCCTCGTCGCCATGGCGACGAGCGGAGTGAAGTTATGGACGTCAGCCGACGTCTTGACGTCAGCCGCCTCCGATCCAGCCCTTAGCGCTGGCCGGAACTGTTTGTTCCGGCTACGCTGGGCTCGGGCGGCTGGGGGGACCCTCTTTCGCCGCTGCACGCGGCGGATCGCCGCGCTGCAGCGGCGATCAGGCAGCACACGCGGCTGGCAAAGTGCCGGCTGCGTGTGCTGCTTTTTATTTGGTGCAAATCGGCCCAGCAGGGCCTGAGCGGCAGCCTCTGGCGGTGTTGGACGAGCTGAGCTCGTCCAGACCGCTCAGCAGGTTAAAGGGACTCCGAGGTCTACCTAGAAAACAAAATAGTACTCACCCGGGTCTTTTTCCAGCCCAGTGCTGGTCGGGAGGTCCCACGACGGCGTCCTGGCTCCTCTCCTAGGCCCCGCTTCGGAATGGCAGCCCGGCGACACTCGGCCGAGTGTCGGGCTTCTTCTTCCGCGTATGACGCGGCTGACGTCACGACGCCGGCCGCCTCGCGTCATCACGGCGGCCGGCCTGAAAGTACTGTGCACACGCGATCAAATCATCGTCATACGCAGAAGAAGAAGCCCGACACTCGGCCGAGTGTCGCCGGGCTGCCACCTGTCAGCCGTTCCGGAGTGGGGACTAGGAGAGGAGCCAGGACGCCGTCGTGGGACCTCCCGACCAGCACTGGGCTGGAAAAAGACCCGGGTGAGTACTATTTTGTTTTCTAGGTAGACCTCGGAGTACCTTTAAATAAATAAATAAAGGAGAATTGTTGCTCTACATAACAATAGCCTAGGCTAACATTGCCAACACTGAAACTGAGCTGTGGCCATGACCATACAGCGGTCACCAGGACAGGTTCCACTCAGAACAGGCCTCACCATGGTCAACCAAAAAAGTTGACTGATCAGAGTCACGTCCAGAGGTTGTATTTTGCATGTAGATGTATGAGTGGTGGCAGCATTGCTGGCGAGGGTGAGGGATGGAGGTTCAGTCTGTCAGTGCTCAGACCATACGCATCACACTGCACGGCTGTCCTCCCAGAAGGAACCCTCTTCTAAAGATGATGCAAAGAAAGCGTGCAGACAGTTTGCTGAAAACAAGCAGACGTGTCAGACATGTGTGGCAGTAATCAGGTGAAGTGTGTCTGGTCTACAGTGAAGCATGGTGGTGGGAATGTCATGGTTTGGGGCTGCATGAGTGCTGTCGGCACTGGGGGGGGCTACAGGTGATTGAGGGAACCATGAATGCCGACCTGTACTGTGACATACTGAACACTGCCCTGGGTCGCATAGCAGTATTTCAACATAACATCCCCAAATACACCTCCACAGACCACCACTGCCCTGCTCAAGAAACTGAGGGTGGAGGTGCTGGACTGGCCAAGCATGTCTCCAGGCCTGAACCTTACTGAGCATCTGTGGGGCGTCCTCATATGGAAGGTGGAGGGGCACAAGGTCTCTAACATCCACCAGCTTCATCATGGAGGAGGGGAAGAGGATTCCGGTCGCTCTAGTGACTTCCATGCCCAGGAGAGATACAGCAGTGCTGGAGAATAATGGTGGCACAGAGAAGATTAACACTTTGGGCACAACTTTAACATTCTACACAGAGGTGTACCCACTTTTTTTGCCAATACTTTAAAGTAGGGTAAGTGTCCAGAAAGGGTTAATGCTACCAGGGCGCTAGTCTGCTTTAGGGGACTCAGCGGGAAATCTCAAATGGAGCAGTTCTCTAATCACAGTGCCCTCTTACAGCACAAAGCGTTGTGATTGGCTGAATAGTGTGGGTGGAGTTTACTACAACCTATTGGAAACCTGGAAGTTAGGCCCAGACAGTGCACACCAAAACCTCCAGCAGATCTGCAAAACACTAGAGGTTCTTGAAGCAGATTTCAGAGCGATTCTAGGCATGTGCAGAGAGGTTCTCTAAACATGCCTAGCGTATTTTGGCTGCGTTGTTGTGTAGCAGATTACACATTATGGCCTCGATTCATAAAAGTGCTGTCGAGCGGGGAAACACCGCTGTCGGTATTTCCGCCTTCAGGGTGGTAATTCATAAAAATGTAGCTAGATGTGACAGGCGTGCGGAGATATTCCGCTGTAGGCAGGGGTTAGGCTGTCGGGAGACATGCGGAAACAGGAGAAGCAGGCGGAATCCCTCCGTGCGGTGTTCTCTCTGCAGCTGCTTGGGAGGTCTGTCCCATTCACTGCACTGTATTCCGCACGCTGCCACATCAGAGGGAGCGGTAATACCCGTCCGCATACCGCTACCTCTAATCTTTATGAATTGACTACTTGTTACTTTTGCTATGATAATCACCGCGCAAGGCGGTGATTTATCACTCTGCTCGCGAATGTCGGCTTTTCATGCGGAAAAAGCCTTTATGAATACAGATTTTGCTGTGTGGTCGGTAAAGTGAGCAGTTTTCAGCATTTCCGAATGCGGGAATGCTTTATGAATCGAGGCCATTGTTACAGTAAAAGCTGTTACTGAACAGCTTCTGTAACAAAAACGCCTGGAAAACCGCTCTGATGTAGCGTTTTCCAGAGCAGTTCGAGCTTTTTCTATACTTTACATTGAGGCAGAAACGCTTCTGCAAACCGCAAACGTGCAGCAGGAGGCCCGTTTGCAGTTTGCTAAAAACCTCAAACTGCCAGTGTGCACCATCCCATTGAGATACATTAGCCATGCGTTTTCACTGGCGGATGCGGTTGGCGGATCGCTGCTAAAATTGCTCGGTGTGCACTGGGCCTAATGCTACGTACACACATGCGACAACGATCGTTCGTTGAGAACGACGAACGAACTTTTAATTGATGAAAGAACGACCTAAGTAAAGTTAGTTTTAAAATGTGTGTAACGATCTGATCGTTAGAACGAACGTTACATCACGTAAAGCAACTATTGCGCCTGCGCATAAAAATGAGAAGTTTCATGGAGAAATAGTGAAATGCGCATGGCAAGCCTAGTACGAACGACCGTTTCCAACGATGTACTACTTTTGCAAACGATCGTCGTTGGTTAAAATCCGCCGAGACAGAACTTTCTTTTGTAGTTATTTGGCTCGTTTGTCGTTTGCCTTAATAGTCGGTGGTTCGTTTTTTGTAACGATCGTCATTGGTAAAGATCGGGGAACGATCGTTACAAACTACTATAGTCACATGTGTGTACGCACCTTTAGAGAGGGTGCTGTCAAGCCAATCATGTTACCTGAATTTCCCCATGAGGTTTTCTGCTGGGTCCCCTAAACTAGACTAGCACCAGAGGCGGACATAGGCCTGTGCAGTGGCACAGGGGCCTCTTGTCCTCTAGGGCCCATGCAATTGGACTAGTTAGGGACTGATTATTCTTTAGGCTTTTATCCATGTATTTATCTCTGAAACTCAAGAAAAACCGTGTTAATAACTTGTGCCCCAGTCATATACAAGTTTAAAATGTGTGCTACCTTAGTACAGTTCCTACAGAATGTGACCTCGGTTCATGTACTTTTATCTTATCGGCATTGTTTGGATCCAACCATGATCTGTTATGACCACGTCCACTCACATGGGGCTCGCTTCATTCATTCTGCACAGGGGCCCATCGCTGGCTTTGTCCGCCACTGACTAGCACCGCTACAGGGGTGGCTAGCTGTCAGGAAGGGGCTAATGCTACAGAGGTGGCTAACCCCTTCCTGACAAATGACTATAATGTAACTAGGTGGTTTTGGTGCTGGTGGTGTTGCACCTGAGTTGGGGGCCGCTATAGCGGTACTGCTAATGTCTCAGGTACTATGCGGCCGTCACCGAAACCGCCTTATTCGCCAGGAAAGGGTTAATGCTGCAGGGGCGGGTAGGTGTCAGGAAGGGGTTAATGCTGCAGGGGCGGGAAGGTGTCTCTCAGGGCTTGTTCACACCATGAGCGTTTTTTTTTTTGTTTGTTTTTAAGCGCTGGCGATTTTGAAAATTGCCCTGAAAGCGATTCTGCAATAATTCTCTACGAGAGTGTCACATCTGAGCGGTTTTATTACGATCTGCTCAGCAAAGCGATGCCTGGACCAGTTTTGGGGTGATTTGCCTGTAACGGAAGGTATAGGGAAATCGCAAAGGGCTTGAAAAAAACGCTCTGTATAGCGATCTCCCCAGAGCTTTCATGTATAATTACATTTTATTTATTCATTTCTGAGAGAAAGAGTTCACTCTTCACTGTTACTGACGTCAGGTAGTGAAAAAAATAAATCGCTCTACAAAAGCGCTTAGAAAAGCCCTTTACAAAAAAAAAAGCACGCACAAAAACGCAAAACACAAGCGCTCGCCCTTGCAATTTAGAGCCTATTCACACTAGAGCTTTTTGCCGGCGATTCCAGCAAAATGCTCAAGCACTCTCGCTTTTTAAAACGCTAGTGCAATGATACCCTATGGGCTCTCACTTGGGCGATTTGCGTTAGATTAACGCAAATCACCAAATGCAAACGTGTAGCCAGCGTTTTGCGCTTTTAAGTGTGAATGGGCCCTGATGATGTGAAGAAGGCTGAAGACGGGGTTAATTGTAAAGCGCTGGGTAGGTGTCAGGAAGGGGTTAATAAGGGAGTGAGGTCAGGGTGGGGTGATGGATGGATCGCCAGTATGAGCTGGGAGGATGATCGGTAATGGCCGTGTGATAATCGGCTATAGACGGCTGATAGCGAGACATGCGGAACGTTCCATACTAATAATCAGCAGCAGCAGCATGCGGCGGCGCGCGGGCCACGTGCTCGGCGATGACATGTGCGGCTGGCTGCAGTCCCGGCAGAGGCCGCTGGGGGCGCTCCTACTGCTCCACACGCTCCGGGCTGCTGCGGACAAAGACGGCGGGATGGCTGCGCTGTGCGGCCGCTGGAGATCGGTGCTTCCCGGGCAATGCCGTCTCCTGACTGCCCGGCTAACTACCCCGCCTCACCAGCACCCCCTGCCGGGCACCGAGAGGCCGGACAGCAGAGCGCAGCTGTGGAGCCGCTACCAGGACATGAAGAAGCTGGTGTATGGTGAGGGGGTGGGGCCAGTGCGGGGGGCGGGACAACTCACCTGACATCATGCTGATTATAATAATAATGTCTCCCAGACCTCCCCCTGCAGATGTATCCTGTAACATGGATATATTATATATTAGCTTTAGCTGCAGCTGGGGACTTTTCCCAACTTTCTGTATGAATATTGGACAGGTGACTCTTGTATGTATGTCCCCTCCACACCTCCAGTGCTACCCGAACCCTCCATTTATGTCCCCTCCTCCAGTCACACCCTCACCCCACCTCCATCTATGTCCCCTCCTCCAGTCATTCCTTTACCCCGCCTCCATTTATGCCTCCTCCTCCAGAGCTACCCTCACCCCGCCTCCATCTATGTCCCCTCCTCCAGTCATACCCTCACCCCCCCTCCTCCAGTCATACCCTCACCCCGCCTCCATCTATGTCCCCTCCTCCAGTCATACCCTCACCCTGCCTCCATCTATGTCCCCTCCTCCAGTCACACCCTCACCCCGCCTCCATCTATGTCCCCTCCTCCAGTCACTCCCTCACCCCGCTTCCATTTATGCCTCCTTCTCCAGTCACACTCTCACCCCGCCTCCATTTATGCCTCCTCCTCCTCCAGTCACACCCTCACCCCGCCTCCATTTATGTCTAGTCCTCCAGTCACACCCTCACCCCGCCTCCATTTATGTCTAGTCCTCCAGTCATACCCTCACCCCGCCTCCATTTATGCCTTCTCCTCAAGTCACACCCTCTCTCACCTCCTTTTATGTCCCCTCCTCCAGTCATTCCCTCAAGCTGCCTCCATTTATGGCTCCTCCTCCACACCTCACCCCACAAGTAGTCAATCTCCTTTTCATGTCAACTCCCCTCCCTAGACTGCTGCCAGTTACCCCACCACACTTCCCGTCACACAGCCCTGTGTTCTCCCTAGAATTTTTTCCAGCCGGGTGGCATAAAAAAGTAGCCGGGTGGGGAGCAATCGGAGGAATGCAGGGCCAGCACCACTCTGCTTACAGCATAGGAAATGCATGAGGAGGCGTGCCACTTACAGCCGGGTGGTCCCCAAAATTAGCCGGGTGGGGCACCCAGCTAAAAGAGCCTGGGGAGAACAGCCCCTGCCATGCCTCCACTCCTCCCTAATCACCTCCTCACCACATCTCCAGTTACATACCCACAACACCTCAAGTGTTTTACCCACTTTGGGTGTTCTTTAAGTCAGCGTTTTTCAACCAGTGTTCCCGCGGGACGTTGCCTGGTGTGCCGTCCTCTTCTCCCCCTCCCACCCATCCCCGCGGCCGCCGCTGTTATTACCTTAGCAGCGGCCGCTCTCCCCTCTCCAGCGCATGTATTTATTCAAGCAGCGTATCTCCCGGCTGCTCTGTGTGTGATGCGCAGGAAGCAGGGCTCGGTTACCATAGTAACGGCGATACATATCGCCGCTACAGGAAGCCGCTGCCATGCTTCCTGCCGGATCACACAGAGCAGCCGGGAGATACGCTGCTTGAATAAATACACGCGGGAGAGCAGCAGCTGTTAAGGTAATAACAGCGGGGGGCACCACCTACCCATAATGGCTATACCGGGGCACTATACTGGCTATCCTGGGGCACTATACTAGCTATCCTGGGGCACTATACTGGGGCACTATACTGGCTATACTGGGGCACTATTCTGGCTATACTGGGGCGCTATACTGGGGCACTATACTAGCTATACTGGAGCACTATACTGGCTATACTGGGGCACTATACTAGCTATACTGAGGCAACTAAACTCCCTACACTGGGGCAACTATGCTAGCTATGCAGCCGCACCCCAGCCCCCCCATAGCCTGCTACGCACGGCACTGACCACTAAGTCGCGCAAACACCCGGGGGCCGCACCAACCCCAACCCCCCCCCCCCCTCCCCGGAGAAAAAATTGGTCAGAAAGTGTTCCCCGGGCCGGAAAAGGTTGGGAACCACTGCTTTAAGTTAGTGTGATCTGATAGGACACTGCTTTATTTGATCTGAGGAAGCGGACTGTGCTCCGCGAAACGCGTTATCGTTTTTCTGTCCGATTTATTAAAATTTCTTTCCTATATTGGCGTTGCCCCTTCTTCTTAGAGGTAAGCCATTTTATATTTATTACATCCATGGTTATCTTTTGGAGCGCCTTCTCCCTCCCAGTGATATTGTTTACAGCCCCTCAGCTATTAGAGGTGACTGTCAATTGTTTGTTTTGTGTACCCAAACAATCGTTTTTTCTGGCGTGCAATCCATACATTTGAAGACAAAGAACCCGAGTGGGGACTGGATTTCCTCACTGGCTTTTATACGGTGGTTGCTGGTCTTGCCACCCACCTTTGTGAGTACCTCATCACTTTGTATTGATCCAGAACCTGACATTAATATACTCCACCATAAGGGGCTCCTGGTCTCTCTCTGTGTATTTCCTGTATCTGTAGGAAGTCCTGGGACTCCTCTGGACTACACACCTCCCCACATAGTATGAACTGCGGTTATCTCACATATTTAGCGCTGGGATGATCTGACATAAGGCAGTCAGCCTGAGGTTGTGGCATGCGGTCCGTCTGCACCTGTGGCCGCCTGTAACCGTGTCTCTGTCCCCAGCATACCGCGTCCCTCCAGGCAGAACTCACTGGCTATTTTGAGGCCGGTGTAACTGATCCTCCGAGCTTCATTCACATTATGGGACGGCATGGCAGCCTCGGGTGACCGGAGGGCACAGGGTGGCATCATTACTCTACTTGCCTGGTCATAATCGCTATCTCTGGGACATAACTGATCGTCTGTTTACTTGTGCGCCAGCAAGGCAGAGATACAAAGCAGCTCATTCATAGTATTCATTACACAGCTATAGCTAATAAGTATAAAAAGTCAGACCTCAGCTGCTCGCTAACTCATAAGCCTTCAGTCCAGAGTACAGGCAGACGACCAGCGAGATGCTGAAGTGTGATAAGGTGCCACGCATGCACACTATGCCTCCACTTTACCAGGCTGCCTAGCGGAGGATATCAAATAAGGGCGGCAGGAAAAAAAGGGCGCCGGGTTATACCGGAAATTTTTATTCTTTCTTCATAATATCGGTTATATCAATGAAAAATAAAGAAAAATATTTTACTACAACTAAACCTAACCCTACTCTCACACAGAACCCTCCCTCTCTGCTTAACCAAAACTCCCTCCGTGGTACCTAACTCTAAGACACTCCCCCCCTTCCCCAGTAGTGCCTAACTCTAAGACACTCCCCCCCCCCTTCCCCGGTAGTGCCTAACTCTAAGACACCTCCCCCCCCCCCCCTTCCCCGGTAGTGCCTAACTCTAAGACACGCCCCCCCCTTCCCCGGGTAGTGCCTAACTCTAAGACACGCCCCCCCCCCTTCCCCCGGGTAGTGCCTAACTCTAAGACACTCCCCCCCTTCCCGCGGTAGTGCCTAACTCTAAGACACTCCCCCCCCCTTCCCCGGTAGTGCCTAACTCTAAGACACTCCCCCCCCCTTCCCCGGGTAGTGCCTAACTCTAAGACACTCCCCCCCTTCCCCGGGTAGTGCCTAACTCTAAGACACTCCCCCCCCTTCCCCGGTAGTGCCTAACTCTAAGACACTCCCCCCCTTCCCCGGTAGTGCCTAACTCTAAGACAACTCCCCCCCCCTGTCACCCGGTAGTGCCTAACTCTAAGACACTCCCCCCCCCTTCCCCGGTAGTGCCTAACTCTAAGACACTCCCCCCCTTCCCCGGTAGTGCCTAACTCTAAGACACTCCCCCCCTTCCCCGGTAGTGCCTAACTCTAAGACACTCTCCCCTGGCAGTGCCTAGCTCTAAGACACTCCCCCCCCCCCCCTTCCCCCGGTACTGGCTAACTCTAAGACACCCCCCCCCCCCTCTCTCCCGGGTGGTACCTTAACTATAAAACCTCCCCTTCCTGGCACCTAAGCCCTTAAACCTCCTTCCTGATGCCTAACCTAGAACCCCCTTTCTCCACTGGTAATAACGTTATTACAAAAAGCAACACTACATACATTTCAAAACGATAATTTACAATATTATAATACTCAAAACGAATTTCAAAATGATAAAACAAAAAGTTAAAATGATAATAATAATTGTCAAAATGAATTTCAAAACAATATTTTTTCAAAACAATCAAAATGAAACATTTCGGTTGGACGGGCGCAGTGCTCGCTATATATCTTGTGCCTACATTTCTTCTTTGGCGCCCAATAGCCGACATTTTGCGTTAGTGCAAGGCCTGCATTGCTGCGTTTTCTCCTTGTGTTCCGAGCATGCAGTGTAAAATCACATTGTAGAATCAGAACAAAATCGCATCGAAATTGCGATTGTGTTTTTGGATTTGTAGTGGAAAACCACCCTTGTGCTAGGTTCACACATGACCTGTCCGATATGCTCCCGATTGATAATGGGATCGAATTTGTGCAGTAATGATCTGAAAATTGACCCCCATTGTCGATTGGGAGCAGACCGGACATGCCGGAAATTACCGTTTCGACCAGTCGATCTGACAGGAAATTGCATCATGAGCATTTAAACAATACCAGTTACCTGGCCAGCCCTGCTGATCTCTCTGGCTGGAAAGGGATAGCCCGTGAGAAGTCTTGGATGCAAGAGTAAGAAGAGGTGACTAGGCTGGGAGGACAAAAGGGTCTCCTGTGAGGAACGGAGGGGGCCGGGCGGGGAGGTATCTGGAGATTAAAGAGGAAATGTATGGAGGCGATAGCTTGTGTAGAGCTTTGTATTGTAAGCGTGAGAAGTTTAAACTGTATCCTTTGGGCAACTGGTAACCAATAGAGGGATTGGCAGAGAGGGGCTGCCTCAGAGGATCTAGAAGAAGGGTGGATGAGACGGGCATCAGAGTTTAGTAGGGATTGGAGAGGTGCCAGTCTGCTTTTTGGTAGACCACAGAGTAGAGTGTTACAGTAGTCAAGACGGGAGATGATTAGGGCATGCACAAGCATTTTAGTTGCTTCTTGTGAGAGGAAGGGACGGATTCAGGAAATGTTTTTGAGATGGAAGTAGCAGTGTTAATATGTGGTTTAAAGGAGAGCTCAGAGTCCAGAGTTACCCCTAGGCAACAAGCTTTGGGGGGTTGATGCTATTGGGGTGTTATCTACATTGATTGTAACAATGGGAGGGTGAAACAGAGAGCGAAGGTGGAAATATCACAATCTCCGTTTTGCTCATATCCTGCTTGCAATCAATGTACATGTACATTGATTGCACGCAGGAGAGCGCTCCCCGACTCCAGCACTACATATACAGTGATTGCACGCAGGAGAGCGCTCCCGACTCCAGCACTACATATACAGTGATTGCACGCAGGAGAGCGCTTCTGACTCCAGCACTACATATACAGTGATTGCAAGAAGGAGAGCGATTCTGACTCCAGCACTACATATACAGTGATTGCACGCTGGAGAGAGCTCCCGACTCCAGCACTACATATACAGTGACTGTATGCTGGAGAGAGCTCCCGACTCCAGCACTACATATACAGTGATTGCACGCAGGAGAGCGCTCACGACTCCAGCACTACATATACAGTGATTGCACGCAGGAGAGTGCTCCCGACTCCAGCACTACATATACAGTGATTGCACGCAGGGAGAGCGCTCCTGACACCAGCACTACATATACAGTAATTGCACACAGGAGAGAGCGCTCCCGACTCCAGCACTACATATACAGTGATTGCACACAGGAGAGCGCTCCTGAATCCAGCACTACATATACAGTGATTGCACATAGGAGAGCGCTCCCGACTCCAGCACTACATATACAGTGATTGCACGCAGGAGAGCGCTCCCGACTCCAGCACTACATATACATTGATTACGCAAAGGAGAGCGCTCCCGACTCCATCACTACATATACAGTGATTGCAGGCAGGAGAGCGCTGCCGACTCCAGCACTACATATACAGTGATTGCACGCAGGAGGAGCGCTCCCGACTCCAGCACTACATATACAGTGATTGCACGCAGGAGAGTGCTGCCGACTCCAGCACTACATATACAGTGATTGCACGCAGGAGATCGCTTCCGACTCCAGCACTACATATACAGTGATTGCACGCAGGAGAGTGCTGCCGACTCCAGCACTACATACATAGTGATTGCACGCAGGAGAGCGCTGCCGACTCCAGCACTACATATACAGTGATTGCACGCAGGAGAGCGCTGCCGACTCCAGCACTACATATGCAGGGATTGCGAATCTATGTTTAGCGAACGCCAATATTTTCAGTGAAATTATTGTAGGGTGATTATTAGCATTTGGCTGGGGAGTACACTTGGCGGCCTGATTTTGTAGGCGATTCTGGTAGTTTGTGCCACTCTGTGTTCTGAATTTCCGATTGCGTATCCTGCATGTACCTTTCCCCGAATGTTCGAAATTTTTCAGGTTGCGGCGTAATATATTAAGAAACACACGGAAATTAAGCACAATGACTTAAAAGGGCAACTGTAACAAGAAGGATATGGAGGTTGCCATATTTATTTCCTTTTAAACAATACCAGTTACCTGGCAGCCCTGCTGATCTCTCTGGCTGCAGTAGTGTCTGAATAACGTCAGTAACAAGCATGCAGCTAATCTTATCAGATTTGACAATAATGTCAGAAACACCTGATCTGCTGCATGTTTGTTCAGGGGCTATGGCTAAAAGTATTAGAGGCATAGGATCAGCAGGGCTGCCAGGCAACTGGTATTGCTTAAAGGGAAATAAATATGGCAGCCTCCATATAACTCTCACTTCAGTTGTCCTTTAAATGGTCGGGGAATCCTGTGCGTTTTACCGTGTGCAGCAAAACGCTCACGATTCAGACAAGTGTGCGCCGACTCTTAGCATTATGCCGTTTTGTTCACAGAACTGAGCGGATCTGAGAAATAAATGGCTCTTTTGCCGTTTTGGCGTTTGACGATTTCTTTTTAGTTTTGTTTTCCTTCTGTGGGCGTGTCAGGAGTGAGAGATGATCTGCAGAGAGTCGGCTATCCCAGCTGCATTGCTATAAATACCACCGCCGTGTTCTCGGTTTTCAGTCTGCGTCTGAGACGTCTGCTTTTTGCTTATTCTATAGTATACTCTGCAGGGTGGAAAATCTCTCTCTCTCTCTCTCTCTCTCTCTCTCTCTCTCTCTCTCTCTCCCCCCCCCCCTCTCTCCCCCTCTCTCCCCCTCTCTCCTCCCCCCCCCTCTCTCTCTCTCTCTCCCTCTCTCCCTCTCTCCCTCTCTCTCTCTCTCTCTCTCCTCTCTCTCTCTCTCTCTCTCTCTCTCTCTCTCTCTCTCTCTCTCTCTCTCTCTCTCTCTCTCTCTCTCTCTCTCTCTCTCTCTCTCTCTCTCTCTCTCTCTCTCTCTCTCTCTCTCTCTCTCTCTCTCTCTCTCATCCGTCGCTGCACTTGGCACTGCACTTGTCAGCCTCGCTGGGTTTTGTTTGGTTGTATTATTTGAGTCATTGTTGTTTACTTATACATCAGTCACCTTCTGCATTATTTTATAGGCATACAATCTTGTGTGCTCCTCTTATTAGGAGTCCGGTGTGCTGAAGACTGGGAACCGCATTGCACTATTCAGATTTGGATAACCCAGTGTTTGTTTAGTGTGTTTGCTTATCATATTCTGGGTTATTTTTATCCCCATCTATGTAACAAATAGCCTTTCCTAAAACACACTTCATATGTCCTTATAATAATACTGTACCTCGCCTTAAAGAGACTCTGTAACAAAAAAAAGTTCCCCTGGGGGTTACTCACCTCGGGAGGGGGAAGCCTGAGAGTCCCAATGAGGCTTCCCCCTCCCCTGTAGGAGTCCAGCGCTGGATCCCCCGAAGTGTCCCGGAATCCTCCCTCGACAAGCCTGACAAGGCTTGCTATGTTTACCTTCCCTGGCTCCAGCGGGGGGTGCTGTTGCAGCTCTCAGCATGGAAAATAGTTGATCTCCGTCGGGTCCGCTCTACTACGCAGGCGCAGGAGACTTGCAGAGTGGACTGACAGCGATCAGCTATTTCCATCTATCTCTGTGCGGAGAGCCTATACTGCGCCTGCGCTGGAGCCGAGGAGGTAAATATTTACATCCCCATCGTTCCGGGAGGATTTTCGCCACCGCCGTGGGACCGAGGAGGACGGGGGGAAGCCTCGATAGGATCTGGAGGCTTCCCCCACCCGAGGTGAAAACCCCCCCAGGGAAACTTTTTTTAGTTACAGAGTTTCTTTAATGACTATAATACTCTGCTCTGTGGCCTTCCTTCTACCAGACCTGCTTTCTTCCGGACTGTTCTGGTCTCGGCCACTCCCAAGGCAAGTACAAGCCTAGGATGTTGTGGCGGGGGAGGATCAATGAGATGCAGATATTTCCGAGTGCATGCATATTTATATACATTTTTATGCAAATATATGCAGTTTGAAAATGAACTAATCAAGTCCCACCCAGGTTTAAATTGATACATTACATTCGGCTGATTTTGACCCAAAATTGGTCAAAATCGTCGATCGGGGCATGCTTGTGTGGCGCCACTGATTTTCATCTGATTCGATAAACGTATCTAATTAGATGGTCGATCGGCTGCAAATTCCCTAGATGTATGGCCACCTTAAAGGACAACTGAAGTGAGAGGTATATGGAGGCTGCCATATTGTATTTCCTGTTAAAGAGAACCTAAAGTCACCCAAAAAAATGAGATTTACTCACCTGGGGCTTCCCTCAGCCCCCTGAAGACGATCGGTGCCCTCGCATCCCCCTCTCCGATGGCCCAGGACCCCGCCGGCGAACACTTCCGGTTTGGCTGTCACCGGCCGACAGGCATGGGAACGCGAGTGATTGTTCGCGTTCCCAGCCTGTATATCGCCCCCTATGCTGCTATTGCGGCCTCCTGGCATAGGGGGGCGATATACAGGCTGGGAACGCGAACAATCACTCGCGTTCCCATGCCTGTCGGCCGGTGACGGCCAAACTGGAAGTGTTCGCCGGCGGGTCCTGGGCCATCGGAGCGGGGATGCGAGGGCACCGATTGTCTTCAGGGGGCTGAGGGAAGCCCCAGGTGAGTTCATCTCATTTTTTTGGGGTGACTTTAGGTTCACTTTAAACAATACCAGTTACCTGGCTGCCATGCTGATCCTCTTCCTCTAATACTTTTAGCCATAGACCCTGAACAAGCATGCAGCAGATCAGGTGTTCCTGACATTATTGGCAGATCTGACAAGGTTAGCTGCATGCTTGTTCCTGGTGTGATTCAGAGACTACTGCAGCCAAATAGATCAGCAGGACAGCCAGGCAAGTGGTATTGTTTAACAGGAAATAAATATGGCAGCCTCCATATCACTCTCACGTCAGTTGTCCTTTAAAGTGAGGCGATTTCACTTCAGCTACTGGCCCAGCATTGCTACTTGCTGAATATGATGCAGTATGCACCACCTTTGCACACAAAACTTACACATTGTGCCTCCTCTGGTTTCCTGTGTATTCCTCTGTAAGCCCAGTACAGCAGAATCCTCTCACTTTCTTTTCTTGTAAATTTCTGTACATTTTTACCATGTTTTAGGGCCCATTTCCACTGAAACCAATGCAGTTTCAGTGGACTAGCTCCTATTGTCATCTGGCTTCAGATTTTCAGGCATCTGTTTCCCATCTAATGATTGTCAATTGCACTAGCATGTGCAAAAATTCACATAAAATTAGCATATAATAATGCAAAAATGTGCATACGGAAAAACGCATGTGAAATTGAAAGCGGACCTGAACTCGGAACTTCCTGTCTGCTCTAAAAGATACGCAACAGCATACTAACGTTTAAAGAAAAACATTTCTTTGTCACAGCTGATATAAATCTGCAGTGTGTCTACTTCCTGCTTTCATGGAAGCGGACATAGGGTTAACATCCTGTGCTTACAAATTATCTGCTCTGCCGAGGCAGCCAGCTGATACACCTGAGAGATCAAATTACAGCTGTGATTAGTCACAGATGAGGGGGGTTAGACAGGCTAAACTCTCTAAATACACACAGGGTGCATTTCTCTGTGTTTTCTTTCTGTCCTGTGCAAATTTCAGATCCATTTAATATCCTTGAGGGACCGGAGCCTCAGTCACTGTGACATTCACGCTGACTGACACTTCTGTATTACGTACTGATGTCTGTATTTTTATGCTGTTTGTTTCTCACTCTGTACAGCGGCAGATGATGTCACTATATATTATATAGAATAATAACAGTAATCTCTCTGTAACGCTGCAGATCTCCTTCCTCCGGGCGTTTGCAGTATTCTGAACCCAGCCGCCATATTCTCTAACAATGAGATCAGTCTGGCGGACATCGAGATCTACGGGTTTGACTACGACTACACGCTGGCGGAATACTCTGACGAGCTACACAAGATGATCTTCACCACCGCCCGGGACATCCTCATCAAGCAATACAAGGTGAGGACATCGGTCATCGTATCTCTCACCAATCTGTCACACTAATAGAACCAATACAAGGTGAGTATAGCAATCATTGTACGCTCACCGATCTGTCACACTAATAGAACCAATACAAGGTGAGTATAGCAATCATCGTATCTCTCACCGATCTGTCACACTAATAGAACCAATACAAGGTGAGGACATCGGTCATCCTACGCTCACCGATCTGTCACACTAATAGAACCAATGCAAGGTGAGGACATCGGTCATCCTACGCTCACCGATCTGTCACACTAATAGAACCAATGCAAGGTGAGGACATCGGTCATCCTACGCTCACCGATCTGTCACACTAATAGAACCAATACAAGGTGAGGACATCGGTCATCCTACGCTCACCGATCTGTCACACTAGCAGTAGCAGCAGAGTGTTGTACCGTGTCGGCCATCAGTAAAAGCGGAACGTTTCTGCACTATATCAAACTGAACTACTGATTTATTAGTGGAAGTAATTGTAGAGTAAACCGCTAGATTTTGCTGTATTAAGAAAGTCCACAGTAAAAAAGACCCTGTACTGAAAAAAACATCCCCTGGGGGGTACTCACCTCGGTAGGGGGAAGCCTCAGGGTCCCAATGAGCCTCCCCCCTCCCCTGTAGCTGCAGGCAGTCCAGCGCTGGCTCCCCCGAAGCGTCCCGCTATCATGGCTCGACAAGGCTGGATATATTTACCTTCCTGGCACCAGCGGGTGGCACTGTTGTGGCTCTCAGCACGTAGAGCTCCCTTTACTGGTTAAACTTCCTGCCGGGCAGGAAGAAGAGAAGCATGCCGAAGACCAGAGCAGAGAAGACAGCAGTGACAGCGGGGCCTCGCGCCGGCGGAGCAGGTAATGTATACCAGCTGTATTGCATCGGTCATTGGGCATTCGAACGCTGCTATTGACGCACTCCCGACCCGCCGACGATCGAGAAAAATCTTCCGCACGGACAGATCGATGGGAACGATCGATTTCGGACGGAAATCGATCGTTCTGTCAGCGGTGTGCACGGCGATTTCACAGCCGATTCGATCACTGTGATCGAATTGGCCGTATATCGGTGGGAAAATCGTTAGGTGTATGGGCCCCTTAACAGGGATATGGGTGCTGCCATATTAATTTCCTTGTAAACAATACCAGTTCCCTGGCTGCCCTGCTGATCTCTCTGGCTTAAAGGACACCTGAAGTGAGAGGGATATGGAGGCTGCCATATTAATTTCCTTTTAAACAATACCAGTCGCTGACAGTCCTGCTGATCTCTTTGGCTGCAGTAGTGTCTGAATCACACACCGGAAACAAGCATGCAGCTACTCCAGTCTGACTTCAGTCACCTGATCTGCTGCATGCTTGTTCAGGGGCTATGGCTAAAAGTATTAGAGGCAGAGGATCAGCAGCACAGTCAGGCAATCTGCATTGTTTAAGCAAAAATAAATATGGCAGCCGCCATTTCCCTCTCACTTTAGGTGTTCTTTAAGCAGCGTCTGAACTGCACACCTGGAACAAGCATGCGGTCATACTGTAGTCAGAGCACCTGATGTGGAGACTTCTGAGTCAGTGGCTGTAGTAATTGCCATTGTCATCATAACAGGGAATTGCCATTGTTTAAATGGAGATAAATATGTCTGCCTCCACGTTCCTCTTGTTACAAGGTCACTTTAAGGCCCCTTTTATACTTAACGCGTCACATCACCGCAACTCCTCGCGGTGGCCATTAAAGTCGATGAGGCATGACTGACTGCCTGCGATGCAGCGGAAGTGCTCCGGGTGCTGCAGAACCTGCAGTGCGTTACCCTGAGACTCCCAGAAGTCTCATGATCAGTTTTGTTCCCCTTTGGTTGCACTGCACCTATAACGTGACTTCTCGGCTGCGGTACGATTATTCTGAATCATGCAGCTGCAGTGTTCTCTCCAGAAATGATTTCCAGCCGGGTGGCATGAAAAAGTAGCCGGGTGGGGCGAGATGAGAGGATGCAGGGCCGGTGCTTCTATGCGCATGTCTGCTTACAGCATAGGAGGAGGTGAGGAGGTGAGCCAATCACAGCCGGGTGGTCACCAAAACTAGCTGGGCGGAGCACCCGGCTAAAAGAGCCTGGGGAGAACACTGCAGCTACCGCTGCACATGAGTATAAAATGACCCTAAGGGTTTCTTCACTTACCTGCAGTTCAGCATCAAGCTCCGCCCCTAGTCCAACAAAACCACCTCCCTAGATTTTACCGTACATCTTGACTTGTCTCTGGACAGTTCCAATGATATCTCAACTTTCATCGTCATGGGCGTCCGCGCAGGGGGGGGGCACTTGGCCCCCGTAGAGTTCGCTTGTCCCTCCGTCCCGGAAGCAGAGTGGCAGCGAAGCGATCTTCTTAGCCCACGGAGTCCGGAGATGATGCGGAGTGATACACACTCCCACCGCATCACCCGGAACTCCTTACTGGCCGGCACAGCGTGAGGCGGGAGATTTAGCTGTCCGAGTTGCTGCGCGAGTGACCTGAGATCATCGCTGGAGGGGTCATCTGCCGGGTAAGTTGATTATATTTGCTTTTACAGGTTCTTCAATGCAAATGCATTTTGCGGGAATCTGCTGCCAATTAATTGCATAAGTTCATGTAAATTTGGCTCCACCCGTGACCACACCCACATTCTGGTCCATGGCCACGCCCTTTTTTCAGCTTGCTTCCCCTGGAAATTTTTCAGCGGACGCCCATGTTCATTGTATTGAAACCTGTACTCTTTGTTGCAGTATCCAGAAGGAATCAGAAGCTACGAATATCTGCCGGGATTTGCCATCCGAGGGCTTCACTACGATATACAGAAGGTATTTATTTCTGGAGTGTTTACATGTTTGTTTTTAAAAAACAAAGCCGTGGTGAAATAAAAACAAAAAATGATACTTAACTAAAAAGAGGATAAATGCCCAAAATGAAAAGTCACACTCGGGTCCAGTGTACCAATATTTTAGCACACCCATCAAAATAGCACCGGTTCTAGACTTTCTGCTGCCTGAGGCAAACTTGTGAGGATGCCCCCCCCCCCCCCCAAATGAGACACTGCTGCTCTCCTGCCTCCTCCCTCCTCACTCACTGTCAGACTCCTCACACAGCACAACAAGCTGCTTTTCCCCAATGCTGCTCTCCTGCCTCCTCCCTCCTCACTCACTGTCAGACTCCTCACACAGCACAACAAGCTGCTTTTCCCCAATGCTGCTCTCCTGCCTCCTCCCTCCTCACTCACTGTCAGACTCCTCACACAGCACAACAAGCTGCTTTTCCCCAATGATGCTCTCCCGCCTCCTCTCTCCTCACTCACTGTCAGACTCCTCACACAGCACAACAAGCTGCTTTTCCCCAATGATGCTCTCCTGCCTCCCCCCTCCTCACTCACTGTCAGACTCCTCACACAGCACAACAAGCTGCTTTTCCCCAATGATGCTCTCCCGCCTCCTCTCTCCTCACTCACTGTCAGACTCCTCACACAGCACAACAAGCTGCTTTTCCCCAATGATGCTCTCCTGCCTCCCCCCTCCTCACTCACTGTCAGACTCCTCACACAGCACAACAAGCTGCTTTTCCCCAATGCTGCTCTCCTCCCTCCCCCTCCTCACTCACTGTCAGACTCCTCACACAGCACTACAAGCTGCTTTTCCCCAATGATGCTCTCCTGCCTCCCCCCTCCTCACTCACTGGCAGACTCCTCACACAGCACAACAAGCTGCTTTTCCCCAATGCTGCTCTCCTGCCTCCTCACTCACTGGCAGACTCCTCACACAGCACAACAAGCTGCTTTTCCCCAATGAGGACCTCCTGCCTCCCCCCTCCTCACTCACTGCCAGATACTCGGGTAGTGCTTTTTATTACCCGCCCGGACCTGGGTACCCAGATATCCGGATCCGGGTATCCGGATCCGACCTTGCGGATATCCGGATCCGATCCGGATATCCGACCAAATTATCCGCGGGTACCCGACCTATTCGGGTATCCGGATAGAAAACCCGGAAGTGCCCTTTAAATAGCTTTAAAATGGTTTTTAGGGTAAATGATGCATTCAGCATCATGTTTTTTAAAGGGAAATACTAATTAATTATTTGGTGGACATAAAATGAAAAAAAAAAAAAAAAAAGCTGCCAATTAACATCAGGCCTAGGTTCCAGACAGCGGTTGTGCAGACCACATTGTGTCCAAAGTCCAATCGCACAACTGGGACATGACAGTTTTCAGCCCAGACACCTCCAAAAAATGACACTGCAATTGTGTTTTGGGTTGAATATAGGTGGTGGTATCAGCAGCAGTGGCCTGTGGCACCGTGGCGGCCAGATTGGGGAGGTGAAGATTCCCCTGCGGCCTGAATGGGATGCTGCTGCTTTTCTCCCTGTGGCGGTTGGGGGTTGAGTGGTGCGGCTGGTGGTAGCGGCAGAAGGATGTGGTGGGTCCCGCATTCCACGGCCACTGTCTGCAATGCTGATCCTCCGTGCCAAACCCACCGACGCATCCTCCTCCTCAGTCAGAGCTGACATCCCCATCCTGTGGATGGTAGTCACGGTCCTTCATCCCATCATCAACATCATACCCCCCCCCCCCCCCCCCCCCCCTCAAAACCCAGAACATCCTCCTCAAACTCCTTGCGGCTAACAGCCCTGAGTTCATCGCGGCGCCTGGAGTGAAAAGCTAGCAGACTGAGGGTAGGCTCTGGGCTGCCCGCTGGGGTCGACACTGACACGGCAGATCTTCTGAGGGTGGCTGTAATGTTGCTCCCTGTCCTCTTGCCCTTGCTGCCCCTCCCCCGGCTGCCGGTGCCAGCAGACATAGTACAACTTATACGTGATGATGTCACCAGATGATGTGGGGTACTTTTACTTTAATGAAATTGGGGTTGGACTTTACATCAAATCAGACAGACCGCAGAGTAGAGGACAGACAGTGCACACTATCTGTCTAATGATGGGTACACACGGTGCGTTCCTGCACTCGATTTCCCGCTCGATTCCCGTCGACTCGATTATTTCCGACATGTCCGATTTGCGTTTCGATGGATCGTTAGGTCGATTTGGCATACTTTACATGCGAATCGACCTAACGATCCATCGAAACGCAAATCGGACATGTCGGAAATAATCGAGTCGACGGGAATCGAGTGGGAAATCGAGTGCGGGAACGCACCGTGTGTACCCGCCAGGCCGCCGCCATAACAACTAACTGCCACAGACACGCCTCCGTCTTGCACAAGGGCAAGCTGGCCAGATTTATAGTGGGGAATCTGAATATAAGGAATAGCGTTATTAGTCTAGTATAACCGCAAATACAGACACCACCCAATAAATGATATTATGATTAGAGTTGGGCCGAACCTCCGATTTTAGGTTCGCGAACCGGGTTCGCGAACTTTCGCGGAACGTTCGGTTCGCGTTAAAGTTCGCGAACCGCAATAGACTTCAATGGGGATGCGAACTTTGAAAAAAAAAAATAATTATGCTGGCCACAAAAGTGATGGAAAAGATGTTTCAAGGGGTCTAACACCTGGAGGGGGGCATGGCGGAGTGGGATACACGCCAAAAGTCCCCGGGAAAAATCTGGATTTGACGCAAAGCAGCGTTTTAAGGGCAGAAATCACATTGAATGCTAAATGACAGGCCTAAAGTGCTTTAAAACATCTTGCATGTGTATACATCAATCAGGTAGTGTAATTAAGGTACTGCTTCACACTGACACACCAAACTCACCGTGTAACGCACCGCAAACAGCTGTTTGTACTAGTGACGGCCGTGCTGGACTGGTGCGCACCATGGCGAGAGTGCAGGTTTTTGTGGCTTTACAGCCCATATGGTCGGCCTGGCTGATGTAGCTGAATGACAGAACAGTGACTGTCCAGCTGATCAAATTTGGTCTGACCACAATGAAGCAACGACCTTATTATCTTTTGTGTGCCCCCCGAGACACTCATCTAGGCGCCGGTCATTGCTTCATTGTGATACGCAAGCCCCTTCACCACGGCAAGGTAATGATCACGAATCTTGGGAGGTGATGGGACGTGCCTTCTTCCGAGCACTGTACTGTGGGCCAGGTCCACACGAAATTACATTTACATGACCTCGCGCAGACCTGCCGGGTGGCCTTCCTCTGCCTCTGCCACTACTTCTTCCTCTTCCTCTACCTGTTTTGTCCATATTGGGTATGCACGGAGTGGTATATCACACTGCGTGCACTCACGTAGGTAGGTGGGTTCACTTAACTGCACAGGTATGCGCACTGATGCGGTGGGTTCACTGAACAGAACAGGTATACAGTGGCGGGTTCACAGAACAGGTATACAGTGGCGGGTCCACTGAACAGAACAGGTATACAGTGGCGGGTCCACTGAACAGAACAGGTATACAGTGGCGGGTTCACAGAACAGGTATGCAGTGGCAGGATCACTGAACACAATAGGTATGCAGTGGCGTGTTCACTAAACAGGTATACAGTGGCGGGTCCACTGAACAGAACAGGTATACAGTGGCGGGTTCACAGAACAGGTATGCAGTGGCAGGATCACTGAACACAATAGGTATGCAGTGGCGTGTTCACTAAACAGGTATACAGTGGCGGGTCCACTGAACAGAACAGGTATACAGTGGCGGGTCCACTGAACAGAACAGGTATACAGTGGCGGGTCCACTGAACAGAACAGGTATACAGTGGCGGGTCCACTGAACAGAACAGGTATACAGTGGCGGGTCCACTGAACAGAACAGGTATACAGTGGCGGGTTCACAGAACAGGTATGCAGTGGCAGGATCACTGAACACAATAGGTATGCAGTGGCGTGTTCACTAAACAGGTATACAGTGGCGGGTCCACTGAACAGAACAGGTATACAGTGGCGGGTTCACAGAACAGGTATACAGTGGCGGGTCCACTGAACAGAACAGGTATACAGTGGCGGGTCCACTGAACAGAACAGGTATACAGTGGCGGGTCCACTGAACAGAACAGGTATACAGTGGCGGGTCCACTGAACAGAACAGGTATACAGTGGCGGGTTCACAGAACAGGTATACAGTGGCGGGTCCACTGAACAGAACAGGTATACAGTGGCGGGTTCACAGAACAGGTATGCAGTGGCAGGATCACTGAACACAATAGGTATGCAGTGGCGGGTCCACTGAACAGAACAGGTATACAGTGGCGGGTCCACTGAACAGAACAGGTATACAGTGGCGGGTCCACTGAACAGAACAGGTATACAGTGGCGGGTCCACTGAACAGAACAGGTATACAGTGGCGGGTTCACAGAACAGGTATACAGTGGCGGGTCCACTGAACAGAACAGGTATACAGTGGCGGGTTCACAGAACAGGTATGCAGTGGCAGGATCACTGAACACAATAGGTATACAGTGGCGGGTCCACTGAACAGAACAGGTATACAGTGGCGGGTCCACTGAACAGAACAGGTATACAGTGGCGGGTTCACTGAACAGGTATACAGTGGCGGGTCCACTGAACAGAACAGGTATACAGTGGCGGGTTCACAGAACAGGTATGCAGTGGCAGGTTCACTGAACACAACAGGTATGCAGTGGCAGGTTCACTGAACACAACAGGTATGCAGTGGCGGGTTCACTGAACAGGTATACAGTGGCGGGTCCACTGAACAGAACAGGTATACAGTGGCGGGTCCACTGAACAGAACAGGTATACAGTGGCGGGTCCACTGAACAGAACAGGTATACAGTGGCGGGTTCACAGAACAGGTATACAGTGGCGGGTCCACTGAACAGAACAGGTATACAGTGGCGGGTTCACAGAACAGGTATGCAGTGGCAGGATCACTGAACAGGTATGCAGTGGCAGGATCACTGAACAGGTATGGAGTGGCAGGATCACAGTACAGTTATGCAGTGGGCTGAGGGCTCACTGAACAGAACAGGTATGCAGTGGCAGGATCACTGAACAGGTATGGAGTGGCAGGATCACAGTACAGGTATGCAGTGGGCTGAGGGCTCACTGAACAGAACAGGTATGCAGTGGCAGGATCACTGAACAGGTATGCAGTGGCAGGATCACTGAACAGGTATGCAGTGGCAGGATCACAGTACAGGTATGCAGTGGCAGGATCACAGTACAGGTATGCAGTGGGCTGAGGGCTCACTGAACAGAACAGGTATGCAGCCAGGAAGAAGTTAAGCCTAACTAATCTTTCCCTATATGAGAGACTGCAGCAGCTCGCCCTACTCTCACTAATGCAGGCACACGAGTGGCCGTAATGGCCGCCGCTGCCTGCCTTATATAAGGGGGGGGTGGGGCTCCAGGGGCTAGTGTAGCCTAATTGGCTACACTGGGCCTGCTGACTGTGATGTAGAGGGTCAAAGTTGACCCTCAGTGCATTATGGGGCGAACCGAACTTCTTCCGCAAAAGGTTCGCGTGCGGTACCCGCACGCGAACCACCTACGTTCGCGCGAACCACGTTCGCCGGCGAACCGTTCGGCCCAACTCTAATTATGATACAGGAGGGATTACTCTGGTTTTTTATATAAGCACTATGAAGGATCAGACGAGAGGGCGATAAAGCTTGTGCAATACACGCTCAGATCGTGTCCTGTACATCGTGTGACAGATAAACGGTATTCACTGTATTTCTCAGAGTCTGCTGATGAAGATCGACGCGTTTCATTATATCCAGCTGGGAACGGCGTACAGGTAAGCGCACCTCGCTATCTACTACTCCACCGCGTATGTGAGCGGTATATGTGCTTTACTGCTGCTATTATAACTCTTGTGCTGTATATGAACCATTCCTGATTATAACCTAAACTGACTAAGGGCCCATTCACACCTAAGCGGGAATCGCTTGATTCCCGCTAATCGCAAAACACTAGCGTTTATTAAAACCGCTTATGCTATTGTAGCCTATGGCACAAAAATTAGAGAATCTCCTGCCCCCCATTAAATTGCCTTTTAAGGACAACTGAGGTGACAGGTGACAGACTTCAGTCAGAACACCTGATCTGCATGCTTGTTCAGGGTCTATGTGTTAGAGGCAGAGGATCAGCAGGACAGCCAGGCAATCTGCATTGCTTAAAAGGAAATAAATATGGCAGCCTGCATATCCCTCTCACTTCAGTTGTGAATGAAATGTATTTTAACCCTCGGTGGTTTCTGATCTTTAAACAGTGCCCAATATGAATAATAACTTCTCACATCACCTGGCTGTAGATGTGTGGATGATGTCACTGCAGCGTTCCTTTCCTGATGGATAATCCAAAGACTTCTCCCGTTCTCTTGCACCCGCCCCAGCGTGAGGATACGCAGCAGCGTGGATGTAGCGTGAGCGGGAGTCTGCCACTGCGCTGGCGGGCGATCGGGGAGCGTACGCATTACGGCGTCATTGGTGAGCTGGATGCAGGGGAGCTGAATGACGGCTTTCCCCGCTGCCGCTAATCTCCCCAGCGGCGTTAAGTACTATTCCCCCTCCGAGTCGTAGCAGCGCAGCAGGAGATGTATCTCGGGGGCCCAGAATTACCCTTACACGCCCCGCGCAGCATAACATTACTGCTGTGGGGCGCTCGCCTCTGAGCGGCGTGCGCCAAAACAACCTGCTTCGGATGGGGACGCCTCTCCCAAGGTAAGTACCGGTATCTAACTTTTTATTTTTCCAATTTCACAGGTTTGCTTTAAAGTGTAGCAGAGCTGAGATCATATAACAGTGTTATACATACCCGGGGCTTCCTCCAGCCCCATCTGCACAGATCACTCCCCCGCCGCTGTCCTCAGCCTTCTGTAGCGCCGGTATCGGGTCCCGTAACTTCAGCCAGTCACAGCTAGTCTGATGCAAGTGAAGTGCGCTCTCTACGTATCTCTGCAGCAGGAGAGATACGTAAAGAGCGCACTTCTTTTGCGGAGACTAGCTGTGACTGGCTGAAGTTACGGGACCCGGTACCAGAGCTGCAGAAGACTGAGGACGGCGGTGTGGGAGTGATCTGTGCAGATGGGGCTGGAGGAAGCCCCAGGTATGTATAACACTTTTACATGATCTCAGCTCTGCTACACTTTAAAGTGAACCTCCAGACTAAAAATCTACTCAGCAGAGCTGAAAAGGCCTGGTGTTCCTTTAAAGCTAATGGGAACCGGGGTAATAAAAAGAAAAAGTCGGATACTCACCTAAGGAGAGGGAAGGCTCGGTCCTAATGAGCCTCCCCTATCATCTCCCGGTGCCCGGTCCCGCTCAGGATCCCCCATAGAAGTATTCGACCGTTTCAGTCAAATACTGGCCGAAGGGAGGTTTCGGAAGACTTCAGGAGCACTCGGGCTCCCGAAGGCGGGCCGCTCCATACTACGCATGCGCGATTGCCCTCTATGACGCGCTCGCGCGTGCCTATGATGCACTCGTGCGTGCGCAGTATGGAGCCGCCGGCCTTCGGGAGCCTGAGTGCTTCCGAAGACTTCCGAAGTCCCCGCGGCGGTGGATTTTCACGGAGGATCCACCGGCCATCGGGAGAGAAGAGGGTAGGCTCATTACGAGTCAGAGCCTTCCCTCTCCTTAGGTGAGTATCTGACTTTTTTTTTGTTTTATAGGGGTTACATTAGCTTTAACAGTTTCACAGCATCAGAACTTTGTTTTTCTTACCAAAGCATCATTTTTAGCTGCATTTTTAGCTAAGCTCCACCCGTCAAAGAAAACTGCCTGGGCTTTTTTCCCTGATGCTGTGCAAAGCATGATGGGATTTCCTATGTGGTTATTCATGTTGCCTAGCAACTGGGAGGGGTGATCAGCACACAGGACAGTTGGAACTGTGTCTCATGCTCCCTGTCACCTCCTTTCAACCAAAAAGATGGCAGCCCCCATAAAAATCAAACATTTGCCTGTTCTTTTAAAGCAGTGTGGGTAAGAGATTATATTACCTATTTTAATTAACATAACTAATGTAACTTAATGACAGTATGTTTGTTTAGGCTGAAGTTCCTCTTTAATGTTTGCAGCATATGTAGATCTAGAATGATACACAGAGAAATGAGCGGAGTCCTGAGACTGGCTTCTCTCCCAGGACGAGGATCTAGGAGGACAAACTCTCATTATTCATTACTAAACCAGCTCAGCTGCCCAGAAAACAAAGTACAAGTTGATATTTGTGCTGCAGGTTGGAATGTGGGAAGCTTGCAGCGTGTGCCAGGCTGTGCCGTGTGTGCCAGCATCCGCTGTGTGCTTCCTCCATTCCTGGCACAGTGCCCGGGCCGACTTACTAATGCCGCTCTCATATTGCCATTCACAGGGGTCTGAAGCCCGTCCCAGATGAGGAGGTCATCGAGCTCTATGGGGGCACTCCGCACATCCCCATCTACCAGATGAGCGACTTCTATGGGAAGGTAACAGTTCTTAAAGGACAAATATGAAAAATTGTAAAATGTAAACTACATACATATAAGATGTAGATTTCTCCCGGAGTAAACTCCACTATGAAATATTTTCCCCTGACGAAAGCTTTCCTGAAACCCCACGTTGGGATATTACAGTGATGTGCAATAAATAAAGCTTTTATAAGTAAGTGCGGCTGTTGTTGCATTTTTCCAAGTATTGGCGCATAGAAATGGTCGCTGGAGATACTGTAGGCCTTAAAGTTTATTTGAAAAAGTAACTGCTATGTTTGTATATTATATTTCTGATTTTGACAAAATAATAACATTCCTCTCTGCTCTAAAAGTTAAGTACCGTATATTTGGGCGTATAAGATGACTCCCAACTTTTCCAGTTAAAATACAGAGTTTGGAATATACTCGCCGTATAAGACTACCCCTCTTCCAACGCACACCGAATAAAAATGAAAGAAAAAATTATATACTGGTTCTATGTATGAACAGATGCTGGTGCTGTACTGTATGTGGTACTCAGTATATAACAGTATATAGGTGATTGACTGGTTGGATTGGTCAGCTCTCCTTGTCTCCCTGTTTATCAGAGTGGTATGGAAGAATAGATTGCGCTGTGCCCATAAAACACGCCTCTTTCATCCTTCTGGCCCCGCCCTTGTATCCTAGTTACCTCCTTCTCTGCCTCTCAGATCTCGCACATGTGCACCTGCGCCGCTTCACTACAGTCCTCAGCAGCGAGATCTGAGAGGCGGTAACAGGATAGGATCTCGCACATGTGCGCCTGCGCCGCTTCACTACAGTCCTCAGCAGCGAGATCTGAGAGGTGGTAACAGGATAGGATCTCGCACATGTGCGCCTGCGCCGCTTCACTACAGTCCTCAGCAGCGAGATCTGAGAGGCGGTAACAGGATAGGATCTCGCACATGTGCGCCTGCGCTGCTTCACTACAGTCCTCAGCAGTGAGATATGAGAGTCGGTAACAGGATAGGATCTTGTATATGTGCGCCTGCGCTGCTTCACTACAGTCCTCAGCAGCGAGATCTGAGAGGCGGTAACAGGATAGGATCTCACACGTGCGCCTGCGCTGCTTCACTACAGTCCTCAGCAGCGAGATCTGATAGGCAGTAACAGGATAGGATCTCGCACATGTGCGCCTGCGCTGCTTCACTACAGTCCTCAGCAGTGAGATATGAGAGTCGGTAACAGGATAGGATCTTGCATATGTGCGCCTGCGCTGCTTCACTACAGTCCTCAGCAGCGAGATCTGAGAGGCGGTAACAGGATAGGATCTCACACGTGCGCCTGCGCCGCTTCACTACAGTCCTCAGCAGCGAGATCTGATAGGCAGTAACAGGATAGGATCTCGCACATGTGCGCCTGCGCCGCTTCACTACAATCCTCAGCAGCGAGATCTGAGAGGCGGTAACAGGATAGGGCGTATCACCCGCCATCAATGACACCCGGCGAATAAAACGACCCCTGACTTTTTAGATGATTTTCAAGGGTTAAAAAGTAGTCTTATACGCCAGAATATGCAGTAACGGCATAAAAACATTTCTTTGTTACAGCTAATACAAATCCTGCAATAAATTTGCAGTGTGTCTACTTCCTACTTTCATGGAAGCAGCCATAGGGTTAACATCCTGTGTTTACAGATTAGCTGCTCTGCCGAGGCAGCCAGCGGATACACACAGCTGAGAGATCAAATTACAGTTGTGATTAGACACAGATGAGGGGGAATTAGACAGGCTAAACCCTCCAAACACATACAGGGTGCATTTCTCTATGTGTTCCTTCTGTTCTGTGCAAGAGTTCAGCTCCACTTTAAATGAAAAGTGAGCGGTGTGGAGACGGGTGACGCCTGAGATGCTGTTAGCAGGCGTTGCTGTATAGCAGTTGACATCGTGGAGCAGATTGGACTGCTGGGCTCACGTGAAGGAGATGAAATTAACTGAACACTCTTGAGCACCAGATTATGCGCCAGGATTGCCTATTGTGTTTACAAGCTGAATTAATCACTCACTGACCATTCATTGTGGCAAGCAGTACGGATGTGGGAAATGAAGCTGCCAGTTATACTACAGGGTGGTGCACAAAAGACTGGCCTGGCTGCCTATCACAGGCGCGAGTATACAGGCAGACGCTGGCAGCCGGTCCACCTACACCTCTCTAGCACTGCTGTGTGTGTCTTCCCAGCGTTACTGAAGCACGTGTCACCTGCATCTGCTGCCACATAAGAGCGTTACCCATGTGACAGAGTAACCCATATGGCAGCAAATGCACAGGCGGAGGGAGGACACCCACAGCAAGGCTATAGTACGAGTCTTTCATGCGCCACCCTGTGGATGGATAGTGTACTGTCTAAGAGTACCGCCTCTGACACACGAGACCAGGTTTCAAATCCTGGCTGAAGCCAGTACCTACTAAGTAAGGAGGTCTTGGGCAGGACTACCTGATGCTCCTGGGTGGCCTACTGAGTACGCCCTTTAGTGGCTGCGGTTCTCAAGCACTTTGAGTCCATATAAGGATATGGGGGCTATACACTGTCCTGGGTGCAGTAAGACTGGCTTTAGGGAGACTGGAGACGAAACCGGTCGGTCGCCAGCAGTGAGACGCTGTATATATCCACACACCGCTGGTCACCGTGTCACAGAATGTGTATATAACATTATAACGGTTGTGGTTCTCGGTTTAGCTGATCGTAGTTAATGCTTGTATTCATCTTCCAGGGCCCCTCAATGAAGCAGTTCATGGATATTTTCTCTCTGGCGGAAATGACGCTCATCTCTTGTGTAACCGACTTCTTCATCAATAACGGGATTGACTTTGACCCGGTTCACTTATATAAGGACACGACGGTAAGGCTGTCTTCATACCTTTATGTATAAAACCTTAAAGGACATCCGAGGTGAAAATAAACTAATGCGATAAACAATTGTATCTATCCTCCCTTTTGTAAAAATGACCTTTTTAGTTGTCCCACCGTTTTATTTTAAATTTAAATCTACTTTTTACATTTTCACTGTTTCATCGCCTCTTCTCAATGAAACATGCATTGAAGTAGGCCAGGACTAAAATCTATGACCTATTGACCCTTTTTATCTCTTTCCTGTTCTCAGAAGCCATTCACAGCCAGGAAAGTGGTTTATGGCTGCAGTTCCTTATCAGTGAGGGTTAAAGTGAACCAGAGACGAAGCACCCTCATGTATTTTACCATAGAAATCAGTGGGAACATTAGAGAAAACACCTACCCTGCCCTCTGTTTCATCCTCACTGCTAAAAGTGTCTGTTATCTAGCTGAGATAAGAATCCCGGACTGTGCATTGAGTCTGGCTTTGCTATAATGACTCAGCTATAATGATTTCTGAGCAAAGCCAGCAGGGGGCAGGCTTGGACTTGAAAAGACACCAAAGACCACAGTCTCAGCTATAATCTTTCTGTAGCAAAGCCAGCCGACTGCTTAGTCGGGATTCTTATCTTAGAGGTGATAACAGGCAAATTAAACAGAGAACAATGTAACAAAGAGCAGATTAGGTGTTTACTGTCATGTTCCCACTGATTTATAAGGTAAAATACATGAGGGTGCTTCATCTCTGGTTCTCTTTAAGGCCCATACACACGTCGGATTTGCGCGAACGACGGGTCGTTTGAACGTTCCGTCGTTCGCACGTTTCCGCATGAAATCCGGCGTGTGTACAGACTATCGTTCGGGAGATAAGACTGGTTACCAGCGATCCGCCCGGCGGATCGTTGGTAACCAGTCTTATCTCCCGAACGATAGTCTGTACACACGCCGGATTTCATGCGGAAACGTGCGAACGACGGAACGTTCAAACGACCCGTCGTTCGCGCAAATCCGACGTGTGTATGGGCCTTTACATTGTAGTCTGACTGGGTCCCGACCCAGATAGAAACTGTTACTCACATACCTGATATCAGAATCAGAATAGGTTTTATTCGCCAAGCACGACCCAAAGTCGTGCCCGGAATTGGGGTTGGCACAGAAGATGTAAATACAGCTCAGGAGGGAAGACAAATTGCTATGACAGATTAAGAACTATAGACTAAGACAGAACAGACATAATAAACATAAACAAATCAATATTGTCCGTGCAGAGCTGGGCGGCTAAACACTGTGATGCTGGAGGCTGGGGCCTCCGTTCTAGCAGAGCAGTCATTCTGACTGCAGGCCTAGAGCGGGAGCCATTTTATAGAGTTCAGAAGGTTGACAGCCGAGGGGAAGAAAGTGTTCTTGTGCCTAGCTGTCTTGGTGGATATGACCCGAAGTCTCTTCCCCAGTGGGAGCCGGATAAAGTAGCGGTGGCCTGGATGTGAGGGATCACTTGCAATTCTTTGAGCCCTGGAACGCAGTCTGGAGTAGAAGAGGCAGTCAAGCGGGGGGGAGGGGTTTCCCTATGATTCTCTCTGCTGACCTGATGACTCTCTGTAGCTTGTATCTGTCGCTGCACGAGGAGCCAGCGTACCATACCAGTATGGATGAGCAGATAACAGATACTATGGTGGCAGTATAGAAGTTAGACATAAGCTCCTGGGCCATCCCAAACGTTCTCAGTTGACGAGGAAGAAAAGTCTTTGTTGTTGATATTTAACTCTTTCAGGCAGAGAAAGAAAAAAAGGAACACAGTCTAGTTATTTGTGTGCTAGGCACTGTACGTACACGTGTCTATCTCATTATGTCACATGTCACCTCGGTTGTCCTTTAAGTAGGACCTGTGCATGAAAAATCTGCAGAGCTTCCAGCTGTTTCCTGAAGCCATAGAGAACTGGATCTTTCCTCAAATTAAAACCTAAGTAAATATGTGTAAAGCCTGCGAGTCACTACAAACATGTGTGCGAATTACTTTCTACTCAATCCTTATTTCACCCCCAATCACTTCATGTAAATGCTAACATTACACTATGCTCCGCCATAGTCACCCATTGAAATAGCACTATTAATCTGTGCCTAAATTTCCTCTCAATACCGTTATTTCAGTGGGCACGATTGTTTTTTTCCCCACGTTGATTGGTGGCAGGGGTTGGATAAGGTTAGATGTGTGTGTGGGAGGGGGGGGGGTTGTTAAGGTTAAGCGGGGGTTTTCTGATCGTTTCAGATTAGACATGTTGGAAAAAATCGACCTGGCAGGTAAATCTGCCAGAAAATTGTATGGTATGTACCTAGCGTTAGACACACAGTGCCGAATCATACACTGGAGTAGCAGTAATAGAAGTTCATGTTATGAACTACGTGATCAGGTAGGATACACAAGGAGGGAGGGCCCTGCCACAGGCAGAGGCAGGCATAACTAGAGGGGAGGAGCCTCTGTGACCGCAAGGGGGCCGAGAGCTGTAAGGGGGCCCCAGTTACTACTTTAGTTCCCCTGGTAAGAGGCTCCACCCTTCAGATCCACACTTGTTTCCTGTCCCTTGCAAGATGGACCACCAGGCTGTAAGGGTTAGGATTGACCCCAGGCTGTGAGGGTCACCAGGGGGAGGCAAGGGATGGGGCGGGAATATTGGAGGCCCCATCAAAGGTCCATGAATTGTAGTTACTCCCCGGGCCACGGGCTGACAATCTAAATAGATGAAGTGTATTTGGTAGCTTCTCCCCCATGCGGCGTTCTCTGAGACGCGTGTCGGAGGGTTGCTGTAGAGACATCAAATCGTTAGAGTGGAAGTATCATTTTATTAATAGTTTGCCATTTCACCTATATTAGAGGGAATGAGTAGTGTGGGTGGAGGGAAGGTTACATGACTCAGTTATATTACTGCCTAAGGGGCATTCCTGTATGTACAGGGAGTGAGGGGGAGAGGGTCAAATTATAGAGGTGCGACTATGGCTGAGCGGATTGTTCAGAAACAGCCTTATCAGTCTGCAGACAGCGCGTACACACGCACTACTGTCGGCAGAAAGTCCGCCCAGCGGGAGTGTCTGACGGACCCGTCGTTGGCTTCTGTAGTGTGTGTGTGTACGCACCTTTGTGAGAAGGCATGGAGAAGCATGTGACCAGTCTGATCAGCTGAATGATTTGTAAGGCTCTGATTCGCTGGTCATGATCATGTGCCAAAGCAGCAAATCAGATCCTTACAAATCTATCAGCTGATCAAACTGATCACATGCCTCTCCATGAGTTCTCATAAGCATTGCCATCCCTACTGGAGATAATTGTGGTCCCCATTCTGTCATCATTGTATATTGTGATATGAAGTGTAACACCTCACGCCCAATCGCCAGAGACGGCCGATCACTCCAGCTTGCATACAAATTTAATACAAATTGCAGCTTGGAATTGTACCAGTTAGAATTGGCAGGAAATGCATTTTATTGCTCCAGTTCTGCTTACGATTTGCATTATATTCACATACAAGCTGGAAGTGTTAGCATGTGATTGGCGGTCTCTGCTGGTCGCTGAGTGGGTGTAACTGGGGGGGGGGGGGGGGGGGGGGGAGCGGCTGTGTGACGTTCTCGTGGTTGGACAACAGAATTGTTTTATTTATGGAATATAAGCCTGATTTGCAGTCGTGAGATCCTCATACACTTGTCTGTGTCTCCAGGATGCGATCCGAGACGTCCATGTGAAGGGGATGATGTATGAGTGGATTGAGAAGGACATGGGTAAGCCGACTGGATATCTTCATGTACTTTGTGCTTAAAGTGAGAGGGATATGGAGGCTGCATACTGCATCATATTTAGCAAGTAGCAATGCTGGGCCAGTGGCTGAAGTGAAATGGCCTCACTTTAAAGGACAACTGACGTGAGAGTAATATGGAGGCTGCCATATATATTTCCTGTTAAGCAATACCAGGTCCCTGGCAGCCCTGCTGATCTATTTGGCTGCAGTAGTGTCTCGATCACACCAGTAACAAGCATGCAGCTAGTCTTGTCAGATCTGACAATAATGTCAGAAACACCTGATCTGCTGCATGCTTGTTCAGGGGCTATGGCTAAACTTATTAGAGGCAGAGGATCAGCAGGACAGCCAGGCAATCTGCATTGTTTAAAAGGGAATACATTTGTCACTCTTCATATCCTTCTCACTTCAGGTGTGCTTTAACCACTTAATGGATTGACAACAGTATATCTACACCCGCGGAGACTTCATCTTAGCTCCAGGGGCGTAGATATATGTACCTCACCGCGATCGCTGCTGCGCATGCTCCCGCGCGCGTTCACGCCGCCGCCCATTAGGAACGCATCAGTGAGATGCCAGTGATCATTGCAAAAGTGAAAGTAAAAACATACACTAACTATTTCCTGTGTACTGTGAACAGTATGCAGGAATAAGGGGTGACATCTAGTTGCCAAATAGTAAAACTACACCCTAGTACATTAAATTGAATAAAAAGAAATAAATCCCCCAAAAAATTAACCCCTTAACTCCCACATTCTCCTATAGTTACCAAAATAAAACATTTGTATAGTTTAAAAAAATGTTTTAAACATGTAATAACCGGGACAAATGGGAAATGAAATGTGTGGATTTTAACCACAGTAGCACGTTTTACTTTAAAACTATAATGGCTAAAAACAGAGAAATAATGAATTTTCCATCTTTTCTTATTTTTCCTGTTAAAATGCCTTTAGAATAAAGTAATTCTTAGCAAAACATACCACCCAAAGAAAGCTTATAGCTTTAAAGATATAGATTATTCTGTTGTGATAAATAGTGATAAAGTTATTGGCGAATGAATAGAAGGAGCACTAAAATGTGAAAATTGCTCTGGTCCATAAGTGGAAAACCCCCTCAGTGGTGAAGTGGTTAAAGTAGTATAAATGTATGTAGCCCTTGATTGTATACCCCTCCTGCTGGTAAGTTCCCCCTGAAACAAACCCCACCCCCCTCATACCCCCACCCCCCTGACACCCCACCCCCCTGCAGCTTCTGCATTGGATTTGATAAAGTGCGGTCTTCCCTGATCAGTGCTTGATCAATAGAGTGATTTAATAGGAGCTTAATTTGTAATAGTTTCATTAGATTCACTATTTTCATTGCATCTAACGTTTGATCTATCAGAAGATTGCATAGTGTGTTATCCCATCTGGCATTGCTTTGACTTCACATTGTGCTGGGAATTTATTGTGAAAGATGCCGAAATCTCACGAATGCAGCAGAGAGGCAACGTACGGTACTGGCATTATGTTCTCCTCGCAAAAATCGCCCTTCGTGATTGTTGGAACCAAGAATCTGCAGTGTGTATAGGTGTCCCCCGATGTCACCGCAATCGGCAGAATCGCTCTTGCCTGACTGCTATTGTCATTCTGCTGTATTCTCCCCACAGACACCAGTCGCTCACCCTTCCCCCTCCCCTCGCCATAGAACAGAACGTGCCGATTGGCTGCAGCTCAGTATCGCCAAACTCTCTTATCAGCCCTAGAGAAAGCTGCTCCACCAATTTTTCGCCACAACCGACCCCCTAACCCCCAGCCCTGGTGCACTACCCATATTCGCATCCTCCAGAGGAAAACACGCGCCACTGAACGGAAATGGAGAAAAACTAGACTTAACCAGGATTTCCTACAGTACAAGACCAACCTGCTGCAGTTCCACACTGCCCTTGCTCATGCGAAGCAGGAATACTTTACCAAGCTCATCGGAGCACAAGCTTCCAACCCCCGGCGTCTTTTTGCCACCTTCAACTCCCTGCTTAAACCCACCCCCCCACCCTCCGTTTCCTCCCTCTCTGCCACAGATTTAGCCACCCACTTCACCAACAAAATTGTCTCCATCCGCCAGGAAATATCCAATCTCCAATCTTCACCTCCCACCCCCTCCCAACCAGCTCCTACTCCACCCTATCCTCCCCTCACATCCTTCACTCCTACTACCACCGAGGAAGTCAACCACCTACTGCAGACTTCCCATACCACTACTTCCCCCCTTGACCCCATCCCTTCGGATTTACTCCAGCCTCACTTCACGGAATTGGCCCCAGTCCTCACTACCCTGTTCAACCTCTCCCTATCCACAGGCACCTTCCCCACAGACTTCAAGCAGGCCATTGTACTACCCCTGCTCAAGAAACCCTCACTCGACCCCTCGCTACCCTCCAACTACCGTCCTATCTTCCTCCTCCCCTTTGCCTCAAAACTCCTTGAGCGTCTGGTTCACAAACGCCTGACCCAGTACCTCAATGCTAACTCACTGCTAGACCCACTCCAATCTGGATTTCGGCCTGCCCACTCAACCGAAACTGCTCTCACCAAAGTTGTCAACGACCTTGCCTTAGCTAAAGCTGAAGGTAAATACTCCATTCTCCTCCTCCTTGACCTGTCAGCAGCTTTTGACACAGTAGATCATCCCCTACTCCTCCAGTCCCTCCAGTCCTTGGGCATTCACGATCTCGCCCTGTCCTGGCTTTCATCCTACCTCTCCAACCGCTCCTTCACGACCACCTTCAATGAGTCCTCGTCCACCCCCAACCACCTCTCGGTGGGAGTCCCCCAAGGTTCGGTCCTTGGCCCCCTACTGTTCACCCTATACACATCCTCCATTGGCAAGGTTATCTCCTCCATGGGTTTTAACTACCATCTGTATGCAGATGACACCCAGATCTACCTCCACACCCCTGACATATCCACCACTACCATGGACAAGGTCTCCTCCTGCCTATCTGCCATCTCCTCCTGGATGTCTGCTAGGTTCCTGAAACTAAATCTAGACAAAACGGAATTTATGATCTTCCCACCCCGGCCATCCATGAATCTCCCAGATGTGCATGTCACTGTTAACCACACTACCATTCGCCCTACCTCTCAAGCCCGCTGTCTGGGTGTCACCCTGGACTCCGCACTCTCCTTCACTTCCCACATCCAAAACCTCACAAAGTCCTGCAACTTCCACCTTCGTAACATCTGTAAGATTCGCCCTTTCCTGACCTCTGCCACCACCAAACTCCTCATCCATGCCCTCATAATTTCCCGCCTTGACTACTGCAATGCCCTGCTGTCTGGTCTCCCTATGACCCGAACAGCCCCACTGCAGTCCATCATGAATGCGGCAGCCAGAATTATCCACTGCTCCCATCGCTCCACCACGGCAGATCCCCTCCTAGAATCCCTCCACTGGCTTCCTATCCAGTCCAGAATCAGATTCAAGATACTGTGTCTGACCTACAAATCTGTCCACAAAACCTGTCCAACCTACATTTCCGATCTTACTCAGAGGTACACACCTAGCCGCTCACTCCGCTCTTCCAATGAACTTCGCCTAACCGCCCCCCGCATCACCCAGTCCCATGCACGCCTCCAGGACTTCTCAAGAGCTGCTCCAACACTATGGAACTCCCTACCTCCACCCATTAGGGCAGCCCCCTCCTTCAACATCTTCAAGAAAGCCCTCAAAACTCACCTTTTCACTCTGGCCTACTACCCCTCACAAGTGCTCTAAACCTACAGCTGAACTCTGGTCCCCTACCTCTTGTGTCCCTACCTCTCCCTCTAGATTGTAAGCCTTTGGGCAGGGTCCTCCTCCTTTTGTGTCCTACCTGATCTGGCACCTCCATTACTGTGAACCCATGCCATGCATTTGAGTGAACCTAACTTGCCTAATCTCCATGCTTCATCCAGTGACTGACTAAGCATTACCTTGTACTCATACTATGGTGTGTGATCTGGTTTTCTTGTATTCCTGTATTGTCATATTGCTGTATGTCACCCCTAAATATTGTCTGTAACCTAAATTAATGTCCAGTGCTGCGTAATATGTTGGCGCTTTATAAATACAATAAATAATAATAATAATAATTGGCTGCCGCCCAGAATGATAACTGATGATCGTTTCAGATGACAAATAGATACGGGGTATTTGTAGTGTGAGGTGATCAGGCAATGCTCAGCTGGAGAGATTAGTGTAATTACAGCTCATCTGTACTTTCTTGTTCTCTGTGTTTGGATATGAGTTGCGTGTTTCCGCCCAGCAGCTGTGAGATGATTGGCTCTTGTGTTTTGCCAGAACATTACATTCTGCACCGGGAGGAGGTCTCTGCTGTGCTGAGGAAGCTGGTCAGCTGCAACAAGAAGCTCTTCCTCATCACCAACAGTCCCTATACCTTCGTGTGAGTATTTCTGTACAATGTATACTGTATAATCTGGGGTGATGTTGTCAGATGCATGCTGGGAACGCCCTGTCAGATGCATGCTGGGAGCGGCCTGTCAGGTGCATGCTGGGAACGCCTTGTCAGGTGCATGCTGGGAGCGCCTTGTCAGATGCATGCTGGGAGCGCCTTGTCAGATGCATGCTGGGAGCGCCTTGTCAGATGCATGCTGGGAGCGCCTTGTCAGATGCATGCTGGGAGCGTCTAGTCAGATGTATGCTGGGAGCGCCTTGTCAGATGCATGCTGGGAGCGGCTTGTCAGGTGCATGCTAGGAGCGCCTTGTCAGATGCATGCTGGGAACACCTCGTCAGATGCATGCTGGGAGCGGCCTGTCAGATGCATGCTGGGAGCGGCCTGTCAGATGCATGCTGGGAGCGGCCTGTCAGATGCATGCTGGGAGCGGCCTGTCAGGTGCATGCTGGGAACGCCTTGTCAGATGCATGCTGGGAGCGCCTTGTCAGATGCATGCTGGGAGCGCCTTGTCAGATGCATGCTGGGAGCGCCTAGTCAGATACATGTTGGGAGCGCCCTGTCAGATACATGTTGGGAGCGCCCTGTCAGATGCATGCTTGGAACAGCCTGTCAGATGCATGCTGGGAGCACCCTGTCAGATGCATGCTGGGAGCGCCCTGTCAGATGCATGCTGGGAACAGCCTGTCAGATGCATGCTGGGAGCGCCCTGTCAGATGCATGCTGGGAACACTCAGTGATTGACGTTCTGTGTGATTTCTTGCAGAAACAAAGGAATGAATTATTTGGTGGGGAAGAACTGGCGAGATCTGTTTGATGTAATTATCGTGAAAGCGGACAAGCCGGCCTTCTTTACCGACCGCCGCAAGTATGCCGCCCCTCCTCTCCTCCAATGTCTCTTCTCAGATTACGTATTTTTTACCCACATCCAATAGCATGCTTTACATACAGCTATAATATATTCAAATAATGGTAAATTACCATAAAAGTGGGCATCGTGAATAATTTACATACATAACTAAAATATATTATAGTAGGACATTAGACTATGACTATGGTAGGATTAGAGTGTGAGCCCCTCTGAGGACAGTCAGTGACATGACTATGTACTCCGTAAAGTGCTGCAGGAGATGTCAGTGCTAAATAAATACATTAATAATATGGTAGGACATTACACTATGACTATGGTAGGATTAGAGTGTGAGCTCCTCTGAGGACAGTCAGTGACATGACTATGTACTCTGTAAAGTGCTGCAGGAGATGTCAGTGCTAAATAAATACGTAATTTAGATTGTAAGCTCGCAAGGGCAGGGCTCTCTCCCCCTTTTGTGTCTTGGTAACCATTATACATTTTATTCATCATGTTAATTTTATCACTGTCATTACCAATTCTATAATTTGTATTTTGTATCATTCTTTGTATTTTGTCACTAATTATGTATCTTGTATATTGGTGTACACCATTGTCTGTATTATTATGTACCCCATGTTTGTTTCTTACTTTGTACAGCGCCACGGAATATGTTGGCGCTTTATAAATCAATAATAATAATAATAATAATAATAATAATAATAATATGGTAGGACATTACACTATGACTATGGTAGGATTAGATTGTGAGCTCCTCTGAGGACAGTCAGTGACATGACCATGTACTCTGTAATGTGCTGCAGGAGATGTCAGTGCTATATAAATACATAATAATAATATGGTAGGACATTAGGCTATGACTATGGTAGGATTAGAGTGTGAGCTCCTCTGAGGACAGTCAGTGACATGACTATGTACTCTGTAATGTGCTGCAGAAGATGTCAGTGCTATATAAATACATACTAATAATATGGTAGGACATTAGTCTATGACTATGGTAGGATTAGAGTGTGAGCTCCTCTGAGGACAGTCAGTGACATGACTATGTACTCTGTAATGTGCTGCAGAAGATGTCAGTGCTATATAAATACATAATAATAATAATATGGTAGGACATTAGACTATGACTATGGTAGGATTAGAGTGTGAGCTCCTCTGAGGACAGTCAGTGACATGACTATGTACTCCGTAAAGTGCTGCAGGAGATGTCAGTGCTAAATAAATACATTAATAATATGGTAGGACATTACACTATGACTATGGTAGGATTAGAGTGTGAGCTCCTCTGAGGACAGTCAGTGACATGACTATGTACTCTGTAAAGTGCTGCAGGAGATGTCAGTGCTAAATAAATACGTAATAATAATATGGTAGGACATTACACTATGACTATGGTAGGATTAGATTGTGAGCTCCTCTGAGGACAGTCAGTGACATGACTATGTACTCTGTAATGTGCTGCAGAAGATGTCAGTGCTATATAAATACATACTAATAATATGGTAGGACATTAGTCTATGACTATGGTAGGATTAGAGTGTGAGCTCCTCTGAGGACAGTCAGTGACATGACTATGTACTCTGTAATGTGCTGCAGAAGATGTCAGTGCTATATAAATACATAATAATAATATGGTAGGACATATGACTATGGTAGGATTAGAGTGTGAGCTCCTCTGAGGACAGTCAGTGACATGACTATGTACTCTGTAATGTGCTGCAGAAGATGCCAGTGCTATATAAATACATAATAATAATATGGTAGGACATTAGACTATGACTATGGCAGGATTAGAGTGTGAGCTCCTCTGAGGACAGTCGGTGACATGACTATGTACTCTGTAATGTGCTGCAGAAGATGTCAGTGCTATATAAACACATAATAATAATATGGTAGGACATTAGACTATGACTATGGTAGGATTAGAGTGTGAGCTCCTCTGCGGACAGTCAGTGACATGACTATGTACTCTGTAATGTGCTGCAGAAGATGTCAGTGCTATATAAACACATAATAATAATATGGCAGGACATTAGACTATGACTATGGCAGGATTAGAGTGTGAGCTCCTCTGAGGACAGTCAGTGACATGACTATGTACTCTGTAATGTGCTGCAGGAGATGTCATTACTATATAAATACATACTAATAAAGGCAGTATGCTGGAATCCTGTATACAGTACAGACAGTGCAGGACGCCCAGCTGTACACATTATGCTGCTAGTCCAGGCTGTATATCATGTGGGCTGCACAGAGGAATGGCTCTCCAGGGATAATATTTGCTCTGGAATGTATGCAATGCTGGGATATACAGTATGTTCTCTCTTCTGCAGACCGTTCAGGAGACTCGATGAAAACGGTTCTCTGCTGTTTGACAGAATTACGAGCCTGGATAAGGATAAAATCTACAAACAGGTAATACAAACATTCACTCAGATCTCTTACAGAAATGGTATCACCTGATTCAGTCACATCCAGGGTATGAACTGATCCTGTCACTTATAGTCAATGTTATGTCACTATAGTAACTAATACTCCTTTATTTCTGATTGAGGCAGGGGTCACACTTGTCTGTTTTTGTGCTAACTTCTTGCATACCAGTGCTCTCTGGTCCCTTAAAGAGACTCTGTAACAACAAAAACCTCCCCTGGGGGGTACTCACCTCGGGTGGGGGAAGCCTCCGGATCCTAATGAGGCTTCCCACGCCGTCCGCTGTCCCACGGGGGTCTCGCCGCAGCCCTCCGAACAGCCGGCGACTGTGCCGACTGTCAGTTCAATATTTACCTTTGCTGGCTCCAGCGGGGGCGCTGTGGCGACTTTCGGCACGGAAATAGACGGAAATACCCGATCTCCGTCGGGTCCGCTCTACTGCGCAGGCGCCGGAAACTTGCGCCTGCGCAGTAGAGCAGACCCGACGGCGATTGGGTATTTACGCCTACTTCGGCGCCGACAGCCATCAGAGCGCCTGCGCAGGAGCCAGGAAGGTAAATATTGCGTCACGGCTGTACGGAGGGCTACAGCGAGACCCCCGAGGGACGCAGGACGGCGTGGGAAGCCTCATTAGGATCCTGAGGCTTCCCCCACCCGAGGTGAGTACCCCCCAGGGGCCGTTTTGTCGTTACAGTTCCTCTTTAAAGAGGAACTCCAGTGAAAATAATGTAATAAAGAGCTTCATTTTTGCAATAATTATGTATAAATGATTTAGTCAGGGTTTGCCCATTGTAAAATCTTTCCTCTCCCTGATTTACATTCTGACATTTATCCCATGGTGACATTTTTACTGCTGGCAGGTGATGTCAGTGGAAGTAGCTGCTGCTTGCTTTTTTTGGCAGTTGTAAACAGCTGATATTTCCAACAATGCAATGAGTTTCACAGACAGGAAACTGCCAGGACCATGGCCCTCACAGTTTCCTGTGGGAGGGGTTTCACCACAATATCAGCCATACAGCGCCCCCTGATGGTCTGTTTGTGAAAAGGAATAGATTTCTCATGTAAAAGGGGGTATCAGCTACTGACTGGGATGAAGTTCAATTCTTGGTTACAATTTCTCTTTAAGGACCAGAGACTGCTTGTAATGTGGCCTACTGACGTCTCGCTGCACAGACACACCGCTCTTGCCATTCTCCCAGCGCCGCAAGCCCCTTACTCTGCCATCTCAAGTGGCCAAAAACAGGACGTAGATTTCAACTAGCGCTATCCGGAAATGGTTAATCAATGGGCTAGTTTGCACTTCAATGTGTTTTCACACACAGAAAATAACCTGAAATCATGCAGCATACATTCTGCATATTGAGTGTGTATTCTCTATCAATTACATTAGCTACTGTGAAAAGAAACCCAAATGTTTCTGCATACAAACGCACATGGGGTTGATTCACTAAACCGTGCTATGACAAATATCACACCTTATCAAAGATAGCACACCTTATCAAAGATAGCACACCTTATCAAAGATAGCACACCTTATCAAAGATAGCACACCTTACCAAAGATAGCACACCTTACCAAAGACATCAAACCTTATGAAAGATATCACACCTTATGAAAGATATCACACCTAATGAAAGATAGCACACCTTATCAAAGATAGCACACCTTATCAAAGATAGCACACCTTACGAAAGACATCACACCTTATGAAAGATATCACACCTAATGAAAGATATCACACCTTATCAAAGACATCACACCTTATCAAAGACATCACACCTTATCAAAGACATCACACCTTATCAAAGACATCACACCTTATCAAAGACATCACACCTTATCAAAGACAGCACACCTTATCAAAGATAGCACACCTTACCAAAGACATCACACCTTATCAAAGACATTACGCCTTATGAAAGATATCACACCTTATGAAAGATAGCACACTTTATCAAATACATCACACCTTATCAAAGATAGCACACCTTATCAAAGTTAACACTCCTTATCAGAGTAGCACAGCGAGCGCTACGAACCCGCAGAGGCTCAGGGCAGGACGAGTGGCATTGCCAATCAGCAGGCATAAGTTCGTAGCGCTCGCTATACTACTCTGATAAGGCATGTTAACTTTGATAAGGTGTGATTTTGGAGTTATCACGGTTTAGTTTATTAACCCCATGTTGTGCAGAAAGCGTGTGCAGAAAAATATGGGCAGAAGTATGAAAGACAAGTGTGACCCCTGCCTGAAGCACAAAACAGTAGTATTATCAGGTTACACCATCCAAATGCGTATTTAATCCCTGGGATGGTATTGGTAAACATTGATTGATGCTTATTGGACTGTATAACGATTTACTCCCCCCAGCCTTTCCTGTTCCTTGTTATCCCCTGTCCCCCCAAACGCCCCCTCCCAGCGCCCCTGTGCCCTGCCTCCACTCCCCTCCCCCTTTCCTCCGCCTAGTTTTCATTAACCCCTTTCGTTCCTTTTGTTTTTCAGTAATGACCAGTTCTTGTATTTTCAGGGAAATTTGTTTGATTTTCTACAATTAACGGGTTGGAGGGGCTCGAAGGTGTTATACTTTGGTGACCACATCTACAGTGACCTGGCAGTAAGTATCTCTTGGTCTTTGTTTCCCCAGCATTCACGTATAATTCAACATGCTATAATGTGCTTAAAGGGAACCCGAGGTGACAGGGGTACGGAGGCTGTCATATTTATTTCCCTTTAAAAAATACCAGTTGCCTGGCAGTCCTGATCCGCTGACTCTAATACTTTAAGCAATAGCCCCTGAACAAGCATGCAGCAGATCAGGTGCTCTGACTCTCAGCTGACTGGGGTTTTACTGGATTAGCCATATGCTGGTTCCTGGGTTTTGACTCAGACACTACGTATGCCAGGTGATCAGCAGGTCTGCCAGGCAACTGGCATTGTTTACAAGGAAATAAATATGGCAGCCTCCACATCACTCTCACCTCGGGTTCTCTTTAAAGCACACCTGAGACTGGTAGTTCAATGTTGCTTACCTGGGGTTTCCTCCAGCCCTCTGCAGCCTTACAAATCACTCGGTTACCTCCTGGTCTGCACTGCTGTGACCTCCGTAAGATCACCCATTGCGGGTTATTGCGCTCACCCGCACGCCTCCTCGATCGTAGCTTTCAGAGAGGCACAACGGCGGGGACTGGGAAGAAACAGAGGGACCTGTAAGACTGCGGGAGGCTGGGAAAAGCCCCAAGAAAATAAAAAAATAGAACTTGTCCTCTGGAGTCTTGGCAGCTTGATTCAAAGACTTCGTCTATGTTGATGGTTGAGATATTGGCCTTGATTCGCTAAAGAATACTAGAGAGTAACCAAGCAGCTCAGGGTGACCCAAACCACTCGGAATGTATAGGGGGATAAAAGAGACCAAAAAGACTTCCTATTAATAAGCAATACTTAGTGAAATTTGCCTTCTTAAAACAGAAGGAAACTTGCAATAATTCAGCTATAAGTGAACATTTGTGGTTACCCACAATGCACCACTACTGAATATGCAAATTATCCCTTTTCGCTCCTGTAAGTCAGGCAAGCATCCTGCACCGCTGGTGTATAGCCCTGAGCTGCTTGGTTACTCTGTTGTACTGGTCCAAGCCCGATCTCATACAGCCATATCTATCCCTGCCATGTACTGATGAGGGCCAAAAGTCCGAAACAGGCTGTCTACATGTGGGTTTGATATAAAACTTGAAGCTATAGGCTTGCTATACACCAGCGGCTCTGGATGCATGCCTGGCTTACAGGGGCGAAGAGATAATTTGCATATTCAGTAGTGGTGCATTGTGGGTAACCACAAATGTTCACTTATAGCTGAATTATTGCAGATTTCCTTCTGTTTTAAAATCAAATTTCACTTAAGAATATCGTGCTTAGCAGGGCGTGTTAAACCACTCAGTGCATGCTGCATCCAGTGCTGTCGTTTAGCGTGCGCTATTTGAAGTTATGCGCCCTCCCTTGAAAACCACGGGATACGATGTACATTGACCGTAATACTTTAACTAGCATGGTCGCTACTACATTCATGAATTAATGTAATTGATTAATAAAATAAATGGAGAAGCAGCCGGTTAACCAGTTAAAGTATCTCTGCCTCTCTGTTGCTCTACATCCTGTCGCCCGGATTTCAAGAGAGCGCGCATAACTTCAAAGAGCGCACACTGCACAACAGCACCAGAGGTAGTGTGCGCTCGGTGGTTTAACCGGCCCTGCTAAGCACGATATTCTTTAGTGAATCAAGGCCACTGTCTACAGTATCTGTCCTCTTTGAGCTCTAATGCTTAGTACACACAGTGCAATTTTGCATCAGATTGACGGTCAAATCGTTTATTTCCAACAGGTCCAATCTGATTCACAATTGTTTTTCTAAACGATTTTGTATAGAAGTGATTAGAAAATCGATCAGAAATCAGATTGGACCTGTCAGAAATAATCGATTTGCCTGTCAATCTAACAGAAAATTGCATCGTGTGTACTAAGCGTTACACTTTACATTTAGTTTTTTTATTTTAGCTGCGGCATCCAAATAACGCGGTTATATTGTTTGTGCCAAGTCAGATTTCCTGTGAGTGTAAATGGACTGGGTTACATACATTCTGATCTGTTACACACAGTCGTTTCAGAATCTGATCTTGATTGGTCTCTTAATGTCGATAGCGTGAGTCACTGACTTCTGTCTCCTCGTTTCCTGCGCAGGATCTGATGCTGCGTCACGGCTGGAGGACCGGAGCCATCGTCCCTGAACTAGAGACCGAGATCCGTACAATAAACACTGAACAATACATGCATTCACTGACCTGGCAACAGGCTCTGACCGGACTGCTGGAGCGCATGCAGGTCAGGTGATCAATCTTCTGTGAAAGCCGATTCATGTTCTGCTGACTGGCTGTACGCTCAGGGCTTGCTGATGTATAGGAAACGTGTTTGTGTATATCAGGATAGATGGTGATCATGTGACAAGTGCCACTGGATTCATACATAAGTTTGTTTTAAATGAGGCCCAGATCAATAATGTCATTACTTGTATTTTTATTTTACACAATTTTTAATATTATTATCATTACTACTATTATTATTATTTGTTTATAAAGCGCCAACATATTCCGTGGCGCTGTACAAATTAGGAAAACAAAACTAGGGGTACATAATACTGACAATGTACATCAAATATGGACACTGATACGAAATACAGCACTGCTGATTACACTGACAGATGTAACATGGTGAATAAAATGTATAACAGGGAGCAAGCTATGAAATAAATAAAATCCAAGACACAAAAGGGTGAGAGAGCCCTGCCCTTGTGAGCTTACAATCTAAAGGAATGGGGGGGGGGGGGGATAAAAGCCGGGAAGTATACATACAGGCTGTGCATGATTAGATTATTTAGTAAGGCGTAAAACTAGACGTGAGGTCGAAAGGTGAATGGCCTAAACTAGAGAATATGCTTGTTGGAAAAGGTGAGTTTTGAGGGAGCGTTTAAAGATTGCAAAGGTGGGAGTGTGACGGATGTCTGTACCGTTAGTAAACTAGCTGCAGTGTGTGCTGATCTCTGCTACCTCCAGTATGTACAGTATAAGCTGTTACTCTGTGCCTGTACTGATAGTAATGTGGCTGCAGTGTGTGCTGATCTCTGCTACCTCCAGTTTGTACAGTATAAGCTGTTACTCTGTGCCTGTACTGATAGTAATGTAGCTGCAGTGTGTGCTGATCTCTGCTGCCTCCAGTATGTACAGTATAAGCTGTTACTCTGTGCCTGTACTGATAGTAATGTAGCTGCAGTGTGTGCTGATCTCTGCTGCCTCCAGTATGTACAGTATAAGCTGTTACTCTGTGCCTGTACTGATAGTAAACTAGCTGCAGCGTGTGCTGATCTCTGTTACCTCCAGTATGTACAGTATAAGCTGTAACTGTGCCTGTACTGATAGTAATGTGGCTGCAGTGTGTGCTGATCTCTGCTACCTCCAGTTTGTACAGTATAAGCTGTTACTCTGTGCCTGTACTGATAGTAATGTAGCTGCAGTGTGTGCTGATCTCTGCTGCCTCCAGTATGTACAGTATAAGCTGTTACTCTGTGCCTGTACTGTTAGTAATCTAGCTGCAGCATGTGCTGATCTCTGCTACCCCCAGTATGTACAGTATAAGCTGTTACTCTGTGCCTGTACTAATAGTAAACTAGCTGCAGTGTGTGCTGATCTCTGCTACCTCCAGTATGTGCAGTATAAGCTGTTACTCTGTGCCTGTACTGATAGTAATGTGGCTGCAGTGTGTGCTGATCTCTGCTACCTCCAGTTTGTACAGTATAAGCTGTTACTCTGTGCCTGTACTGATAGTAATGTAGCTGCAGTGTGTGCTGATCTCTGCTGCCTCCAGTATGTACAGTATAAGCTGTTACTCTGTGCCTGTACTGATAGTAAACTAGCTGCAGTGTGTGCTGCTATCTGCTGCCTCCAGTATGTACAGTATGAGCTGTTACTCTGTGCCTGTACTGATAGTAAACTAGGATCTCTGCTACCTCCAGTATGTACAGTATAAGCTGTTACTCTGTGCCTGTACTGATAGTAAACTAGCTGCAGTGTGTGCTGATCTCTGCTACCTCCAGTATGTACAGTATAAGCTGTTACTCTGTGCCTGTACTGATAGTAAACTAGCTGCAGTGTATGCTGATCTCTGCTACCTCCAGTATGTACAGTATAAGCTGTTACTCTGTGCCTGTACTGATAGTAAACTAGCTGCAGTGTGTGCTGATCTCTGCTACCTCCAGTATGTACAGTATAAGCTGTAACTGTGCCTGTACTGATAGTAAACTAGCTGCAGTGTGTGCTGATCTCTGCTACCTCCAGTATGTACATTATAAGCTCACAAACTCTGCTTGCATGGAAGTTACCCCTAAAAGAGCGTGTGAGGAATTCCCATGCTAACTCAGGTATAACGGATTTCTCTAGCAGTGGTCACAGATAGAAGTTGATATATTATGAATACATAAAGCGATTATCAACCACTTTCACTAAACCATCTGTGTTTCCGATGTAGATGCACCGCGATGCTGAGTCAAAGCAAGTCCTCCAGGAGTGGATAAGGGAACGCCAGGAACTCAGGTAACCTCCATCTTGTTTCCAGCTGACAATATCACAGTCTGTTAAGGTGGCCATACACTTATAGATTTGCAGCAGATTCAACCATCAGATAGATTTCTGTCAGATGCCTGTCAAGTCGAATCTGACAGGAATCTATCTGATGTGTTCCACACACTAGGAACAGATAAATCTATTGGAAAATGAAATCTATTGGAAATCGATCTATATACATTATTGGACCACTAGATCCAATGCAACTCTATGGACCATCGATCTGCAGCCAGCAGCTGATCGACCTACATTTTCCATCCTGTCAGATAGATCAAATCCATCAAAATCGACTGGAAATCGATCGATAGATTTGATAGAATTGTTTTCTGATCGATTCCATAGAATCGATTGATCGATGGCTAAAATTGACCAGTGTATGGGCCCTTTTAGTGAGTTTCACAAACCACTATGAAGGGTCCATTGTACAAAACTGCTGCTAACAGCAAGGGCACAGAATAATGCCGGCTTATTATTGAGTTAATTTTTAACTGGTAAGTACGAGTGTGCTAAAAGCACTTTAACTCTATTGGCTCCGTATGAGGCCCTGACCAATCATGATGGATAATTCTTTATTGATCCTGGACATTTGTATGATGAGGTAGTCAGTGGCGTAACTAAAGAGCTTGGGGCCCCAGTGCGAGTGTTACACAGGGCCCCAAGCAGTTTTGATTTAAATGCCTCCGGGCTGGAGCTGTCTTGATTGGGTGTAAAATGACGTTCCAAATGGTAGAGGCAGCATGACACAAGGCACTGGGTAGAAAGGTCTTTAGCTGGACTCTGGGGCTGGTCAAGTTATTGGATCCTTTTAATCTGAGGTTGTAGGTGGTGTGAAGAATTCATATCACCCATTGTCCCTCGAGAACTCAATTTAATGTTCCTTTTGGGGGACAAGTTGTGTACAAGTAGGGGGGTTTGCGGCTCTTTTGGAGGAGGTCAGAGGACCCAAGGGAGACTCGCACAAACCCAGGGAGTGTTGGTTATGTATTAGAGAAAGCACTAGCAGCTTGTGATGAGCACTATTTGGGTAAAAGAGGCGCCCTGGTGTATGATAAAAGCATTTAAGAACAGTTTAAAAACGACAAGGGAATGAGGTAGCTTACCTCAATGACGAAAAAATCTTTGTAGTAGCAAAAGATTTTTATTAGTGATAGCACTGGCAACGCGTTTCACGGGTCTGAGCCCGCTTCCTCGGGCCAATATCAGTGCCAAACTAAATAACCAGTCCAACATAGGGAGCCTCTTTTACCCAAATAGTGCTAATCACACCCCCACATGCCACCCGTCTGAGGGGTGGAAGCAGAGCATCCGTGGTTCCATCCATGGTTCACCACGGTCAGGATCTGCTTCCTGTGTTTCTTCAAGAAGAGCGACCGCACCCAGGTCCCCGGTGACCTCCCAGAGTGGAGTCGGGTTAATTTTCTCCACCTGCTTCTCGTGGTCGGTTGCCCCTCTGCAGCCCTCCTTTGTGAGTAGTTCTCATTACCATTTTTCATTTATGCACTTGCTGTGACACACTACACCATTGGGCTTACTTTTTGTCTCCTGTGCCTTTTTCTAGAGGGTGCTTTGGCACTCACACTCCAACACAGCTTGTGATGAGGCAGAACTTGGTTTACTTGACTGGATTAAAGAGAAACCGTGACCAACAATTGGACTTCATCCCAATCAGTAGCTGATACCCCCTTCTACATGAGAAATCTATTCCTTTTTCACAAACGGATCATCAGGGAGCTCTGTATGGCTGATATTGTGGTAAAACCCGTCCCACAGGAAAATGTGAGGGCCATGGTCCTGGCAGTTTCCTGTCTGTGAACCTTGTTGCATTGTGGGAAATAGCTGTTTCCAACTGTTTCCAACTGCCAAAAAACAAGCAGCAGGTACTTCCAGCTACATCACCTGCCAGCAGTAAAAATGTCACCATGTGATAAATGTCAGATTGTAAATCAGGGAGAGGAAAGATTTTACAATGGGCAAACACTGACTACATAATTTATACATAATTATTGTAAAAAATAAGCACTTTTTTATTACATCATTTTCACTGGAGTTGCAAGCATACAGAACATTTCAGTAAACTGTAACAGCAGACATCTCAGTTATGAAAAGAGACAGGAAGAGGCAAAGAAACAGGTTTTCAGATAGACACACATAACTTAGTATTTGCAGCAGTGCCATCTACTGGTCAAGAGGTGTTAATACTCAGTATGATATGAAATACATGCAGTTGTATCTCCAACAGGGAGAACATGCAAATGCTGTCCTGGCTGCAGCTCAGATTTGGGCTATTAGGGCTACAAAGGGAAGGTACCCCTACATTAATAGATGGAATCCTGATGTGGGCAAAAGGTTTATCCCCCTCAGATCAGAATCTGATCAGAGGGATCGAATCCACACACTACAAATAGAATTTATATAGATTTCAGCATGAAATATATTGAATATTTATCAACCCGCATCGTTTTACTGCTTGATGTTCAGCAACGCTATGGGCTTTCGATCTATCTCTGCTCTTAATCTGGTCACATAGGCCTCAATTCACGAAGCTTTATCAAAAACTTTATCAAACGTTTGATAATTTACCTCATGGGTAAAATCGAATTTTGAACTCACTAAGGTGTTATAGATTTATTGAACATTTTATCGATAAAACATTAGATATATCTATAAGACCTTACTGAATTTAAAATTAGGTTTTACTCATGAGGTAAATTATCAAACGTTTGATAAAGTTTTTGATAAAGCTTAGTGAATTGAGGCCATAGTAACCAGGACTAGTTCCATCCATTATGATCGATAATATCTTTTTCAGCTGAAAATCACAAAATGACAATCTGGCAAGCAGTGATTGAATCTGCCAGGTATCGATAGTGTGTGGGCACCTGCAGACTACTGATTGCTTAGTCACCACGCAGCTTCTTGCAAGCGGTGCACCACGTCGTAATGTGAATTCACAAAACCTGAGAAACTAATTTCATTTATTTAATAATTTTATTATTGTTTTATTTTTTTGTTTAATTCGAGTGGGTGGGAGTAGGGGTCGGACTGGGCCACAGTAGTACAGGTTTTTTCCCTCGGGGGGCCCCGCCTCCAGGTTTCTGGTGGGCCCCCCCTCCTTGTCTGACAGAGCTCCAATTGCTGCCTGCAGCACAAAAATTCTCTTCTCAGTGCTGTAATCACTCATGCTGAGAGCAGTGGCGTAGCTAAGGAGCTGTGGGCCTCGATGCAAATTTTACAATGGGGTCCCCCAAGCACTCTATACATAACAATTTATACGACGCACCAAAACCTGCCAATGGCAACTACAGTGTCAGAGGTGCAAGAAGGGGATGGGGAATAGCTTGTTAATGATTACCACTGTTCAAAGTATCTATAGAAGTGATTATTATGAGCACAGGACCAATAGAGAGGCAATACTGTAGTTGAGGGAAGGCCCTTCAGGGCCCCGAAGCGGTTGCAACCTCTGCGGTCGCAACCTCTGCAAAGTAGGACATTACTTTATATTGAAGGAGGGGACTCTATGCAAAGTTTTGCTGGGCAGCAGTGTCTCTGAATTACAATGCTGCTAAGATCATGTACATTTGGCCCTATCCATAATACATCATGACTACGCCCACCTTCCGATGCATGGTCACGCCCTTTTTTCACCGCAATCATGGGATGTGTGGGCCCCAGGTTGAAATTTCTTTGGTGGGCCCCCAGTGTCCCAGTCCGACCCTGGTAGAGATCCATTTTTCTCCTTGCAGCTAACATTTTTTGCCAAGCTCCTTATGTGGTGCTGGTAGGTGCGCGGCAATAATATATATCTAGTTACACAAAGTCCCTATTTATCACCAAGGCACTTTATTAGGTGCGCAGTTTCAGAGCACGTAAAAATAATTCACTGAGACAGCACTTAGTTGTAAAATATATAACATTTTAATAAATACTTAGCTGCAGAATGATGGTCAAACGTCCAGATGTCTTTCAGCTCCATCAGATAGGTTCACAAATATACCTGAGGGGCCTAATGGGCATCTCAGGTTCGGGGACCTGGGCAAAGTTTGCTGTCAACAAAACCATCCCATCATGAAGCCGGTGATATAGGGGTGTTAGCCCCCCTTTTATACCCCTACAGACAAAGACAGAGTCCCAGCCAATCCTAAGTGGTCTTCTGACACCTTTCCTTGTAATGCTATGGTCGTCTGCAGTGGCAGTGGGGAACGGTTCCTGCACCAAGCCAGAGGAAGTAAGTTGACCGCACTGGAATGAATGGAGAGGAGGGTGAGGAAGGGTTACTAGCTTGTAAAATAATAATTTTCATGGGTTGGTGCAGAATATTGGTGATGCGGAAGAGAGCTCCAGAGAGGGGGTAGGCTCTTGAGAAGTCTTGGTATGAAAGGATTAACGCTCTTAAAAAGACTACTTGTTCACTTATATTTACTTCCCTTATTTGGAGAATACTCTTTAATATAATTTCCGTTGGATTGCAGGTCTGTCACGAAGAATCTCTTTAACCCCCAGTTCGGAAGCATTTTCAGGACTTATCACAACCCGACTTATTTCTCGAGAAGATTAATCCGTTTCTCGGACATCTATATGGCTTCCATCTGCTGCCTGCTGAACTACGACATCAACTTTACGTTCTACCCCCGCCGTACCCCCCTGCAGCACGAGGCCCCCCTGTGGATGGACCAGCTGTGCACTGGATGCATGAAGACCCCCTTCCTAGATGAGATGACCCCCCTACGGTGACAGCTGCCGGACCCCGGACACAGCAGGTCGGTCAGGGGACAGCATATATTATACATTATATAATACTTCCGCACAGGTGGGGTAGATGTGCTTCATTCATGAGTTCTGGACAAGCAGAGGAATGAGCTATGATGAGATATTACTGTATAATCTTGTTATAATAAACTTGGGTATAGTAAACATTCGGGTTTAGTAAACTACCTCTCCAGGTCCCAGCCAATCTCCATTATAAGTCTATGGGAACAACGCCTGGTATAGTAAACCCAGATATAATAAAACTTCTGTTATAGTAAACATGTTTTTTGGCCCCTACCTGACGCTGACTTTGGATATAGTAAAATGTGGGCGGTGCATGCGTCATATGTCAGTGGGCGGTGCATGCATCATATGTCAGTGGGCGGTGCATGCATCATATGTCAGTGGGCAGTGCACGCATCATGGCAGAGGGCGGTGCATGCGTCATATGTCAGTGGGCGTGCATGCGTCATATGTCAGTGGACGGTGCAAGCGTCATATGTCAGTGGGCAGTGCACGCATCATGGCAGAGGGCGGTGCATGCGTCAGAGGGCGGTGCACGCATTATATGTCAGTGGGCGGTGCATGCGTCATATGTCAGTGGACGGTGCAAGCGTCATATGTCAGTGGGCGGTGCATGCGCCATATGTCAGTGGGTGGAGCATGCATCATATGTCAGTGGGCATTGCATGCATCATATGTCAGTGGGCGGTGCATGCGTCATATGTCAGTGGGCGGAGCATGCGTCATATGTCTGGGTAGTGCATGCATCATATGTCTGGGTGGTGCATGCGCCATATGTCACTGTGAAACCCATGGTCAGCTACTCTCCAAGCCCCCAACATCGCGGCAGGTCAGCGGTTCATATCGGCAGGCGTTCTTTTTGGGGGAGAAAAAGTGTTTCTTATATGCCAAAAAATGTGGTAGGTTGTAGTTGATAGTAGTGCACAGTATGCATGTCTGCACTGTCAGCAGCAATACCAGAGACTTAGTTACGTTTTGTTTTTCTCTTGGCAGATAGAAGTAAGAATTGCTGGACGTTATGAGTGCCGGTAACACCATCAGTCTCCATGTTATGATGCAGTGAGTAAGGGCTCGGACGTGCAGGACTGATCATCAGCAATGCTTCTAAGTATTTGCAAGTGCCAAACACACCCCAATCTGCGTGTGCAGCCGACAGCCTCACAGTGACAGGGGTGACATCACCACTACATGCTATAGCTTCCTGTACAGGTAATATGCTGTACCTGATAGTGGCCGGGGGGACATCACCAATACATGCTATAGCTTCCTGTACAGGTAATATGCTGTACCTGATAATGGCTGGGGTGACATCACCAATACATGCTTCAGTTTCCTGCACAACTCGTGCTGTACCTGATAATGGCCGGGGTGACATCATTGATACAAGATTTGGTTTCCTGTACAAGTAATGTGCTGTACCTGATAATGGCCGGGGTGACATCACCAATACATGCTTCAGTTTCCTGTACAAGTAATGTGCTGTACCCGATAATTGCCGGGGTGACATCACCAATACATGCTTCAGTTTTCTGTACAAGTAATGTTCTGTACCCGATAATGGCCGGGGTGACATCACTAATGCATGCTTCAGTTTCCTGTACAAGTAATGTGCTGTACCTGATAATGGCCGGGGTGACATCACCAATACATGCTTCAGTTTCCTGTACAAGTAATGTGCTGTACCCGATAATGGCCGGGGTGACATGACATCCCCAATACATGCTTCAGTTTCCTGTACAAGTAATGTGCTGTACCCGATAATGGCCGGGGTGACATCACCAATACATGCTTCAGTTTCCTGTACAAGTAATGTGCTGTACCCGATAATGGCTGGGATGACATCACCAATACATGCTTCAGTTTCCTGTACAAGTAATGTGCTGTACCCGATAATGGCTGGGGTGACATCACCAATACACGCTTCAGTTTCCTGTACAAGTAATGTGCTGTACCCGATAATGGCTGGGATGACATCACCAATACATGCTTCAGTTTCCTGTACAAGTAATGTGCTGTACCCGATAATGGCTGGGATGACATCACCAATACATGCTTCAGTTTCCTGTACAAGTAATGTGCTGTACCCGATAATGGCTGGGGTGACATCACCAATACATGCTTCAGTTTCCTGTACAAGTCATATGTTGTACCCGATAATGGCCGGGGTGACATCACCAATACATGCTTCAGTTTTCTGTACAAGTAATGTGCTGTACCCGATAATGGCCGGGGTTACATCACCAATACATGCTTCAGTTTTCTGTACAAGTAATGTGCTGTATCCGATAATGGTCGGGATGACATCCCCAATACATGCTTCAGTTTCCTGTACAAGTAATGTGCTGCACCCGATAATGGCCGGGGTGACATCACCAATACATGCTTCAGTTTCCTGTACAAGTAATGTGCTGTACCCGATAATGGCCGGGGTGACATCACCAATACATGCTTCAGTTTCCTGTATTAGTAATGTGCTGCACCCGATAATGGCTGGGGTGACATCACCAATACACGCTTCAGTTTCCTGTGCAAGTAATGTGCTGTACCTGATAATGGCCAGGGTGACATCACCAATACATGGTTCAGTTACCTCTACAAGTAATGTGCTGTACCCGATAGTGGCCGGGTGACATCACCAATACATGCTTCAGTTTCCTGTACAAGTGCTGTACCCGATAATGGCTGGGATGACATCACCAATACATGCTTCAGTTTCCTGTACAGGTAATGTGCTGTACCCGATAATGGCTGGGGTGACATCACCAATACATGCTTCAGTTTCCTGTACAAGTAATGTGCTGTACTGATAATGGCCGGGGTGACATCACCAATACATGCTTCAGTTTCCTGTACAAGTAATGTGCTGCACCCGATAATGGCTAGGGTGACATCACCAATACATGCTTCAGTTTCCTGTACAAGTAATGTGCTGTACTGATAATGGCCGGGGTGACATCACCAATACATGCTTCAGTTTCCTGTACAAGTCATGTGCTGCACCTGATAATGGCCGGGGTGACATCACCAATACATGCTTCAGTTTCTTGTATTAGTAATGTGCTGCACCCGATAATGGCTGGGGTGACATCACCAATACATGCTTCAGTTTCCTGTACAGGTAATGTGCTGTACCCGATAATGGCTGGGGTGACATCACCAATACACGCTTCAGTTTCCTGTATAAGTAATGTGCTGTACCTGATAATGGCCAGGGTGACATCACCAATACATGGTTCAGTTACCTCTACAAGTAATGTGCTGTACCCGATAGTGGCCGGGTGACATCACCAATACATGCTTCAGTTTCCTGTACAAGTGCTGTACCCGATAATGGCTGGGATGACATCACCAATACATGCTTCAGTTTCCTGTACAGGTAATGTGCTGTACCCGATAATGGCTGGGGTGACATCACCAATACATGCTTCAGTTTCCTGCACAACTCGTGCTGTACCTGATAATGGCCGGGGTGACATCATTGATACATGATTTGGTTTCCTGTACAAGTAATGTGCTGCACCCGATAATGGCCGGGGTGACATCACCAATACATGCTTCAGTTTCCTGTACAACTCATGTGCTGTACACGATAATGGCCGGGGTGACATCACCAATACATGCTTCAGTTTTCTGTACAAGTAATGTGCTGTACCCGATAATGGCCGGGGTGACATCACCAATAAATGCTTCAGTTTCCTGTACAATTCCTGTGCTGTACCCGATAATGGCTGGGGTGACATCACCAATACATGCTTCAGTTTCCTGGACAAGTCATGTGCTGCACCCAATAATGGCCGGGGTGACATCACCAATACATGCTTCAGTTTTCTGTACAAGTAACGTGCTGTACCCGATAATGGCCGGGGTGACATCACCAATACATGTTTCAGTTTCCTGTACAAGTAATGTGCTGTACCGATAATGGCCGGGGTGACATCACCAATACATGCTTCAGTTTCCTGTACAAGTAATGTGCTGTACCTAATAATGGCTGGGGTGACATCACCAATACATGCTTCAGTTTCCTGTACAAGTAACGTGCTGTACCCGATAATGGCCGGGGTGACATCACCAATACATGCTTCAGTTTCCTGTGCAAGTAATGTGCTGTACCTGATAATGGCCGGGTGTCATCACCAATACATGCTTCAGTTTCCTGTACAAGTAATGTGCTGTACCTGATAATGGCCGGGGTGACATCACCAATACATGCTTCAGTTTCCTGTACAAGTAATGTGCTGTACCCGATAATGGCCGAGGTGACATCACCAATACATGCTTCAGTTTCCTGTGCAAGTAATGTGCTGCACCCGATAATGGCCGGGGTGACATCACCAATACATGCTTCAGTTTCCTGTGCAAGTAATGTGCTGTACCTGATAATGGCCGGGTGTCATCACCAATACATGCTTCAGTTTCCTGTACAAGTAATGTGCTGTACCTGATGATGGCCGGGGTGACCTCACCAATACATGCTTCAGTTTCCTGTGCAAGTAATGTGCTGTACCTGATAATGGCCGGGGTGACCTCACCAATACATGCTTCAGTTTCCTGTACAAGTAATGTGCTGTACCTGATAATGGCCGGGGTGACCTCACCAATACATGCTTCAGTTTCCTGTACAAGTAATGTGCTGTACCTGATAATGGCCGGGGTGACCTCACCAATACATGCTTCAGTTTCCTGTACAAGTAATGTGCTGTACCTGATAATGGCCGGGGTGACATCACCAATACATGCTTCAGTTTCCTGTACAAGTAATGTGCTGTACCCGATAATGGCCGGGGTGACATCACCAATACATACTTCAGTTTCCAGTGCAAGTAATCTGCTGTACCCGATAATGGCCGGGGTGACATCGCCAATACATGCTTCAGTTTCCTGTACAAGTAATGTGCTGTACCTGATAATGGCCGGGGTGACATCACCAATACATGCTTCAGTTTCCTGTACAAGTAATGTGCTGTACCTGATAATGGCCGGGGTGACATCACCAATACATGCTTCAGTTTCCTGTACAAGTAATGTGCTGTACCCGATAATGGCCGGGGTGACATCACCAATACATACTTCAGTTTCCAGTGCAAGTAATCTGCTGTACCCGATAATGGCCGGGGTGACATCGCCAATACATGCTTCAGTTTCCTGTACAAGTAATGTGCTGTACCTGATAATGGCCGGGGTGACATCACCAATACATGCTTCAGTTTCCTGTACAAGTAATGTGCTGTACCCGATAATGGCCGGGGTGACATCACCAATACATGCTTCAGTTTCCTGTACAAGTAATGTGCTGTACCTGATAATGGCCGGGGTGACATCACCAATACATGCTTCAGTTTCCTGTACAAGTAATGTGCTGTACCTGATAATGGCCGGGGTGACATCACCAATACATGCTTCAGTTTCCTGTACAAGTAATGTGCTGTAGCTGATAATGGCCGGGGTGACATCACCAATACATGCTTCAGTTTCCTGTACAAGTAATGTGCTGTACCCGATAATGGCCGGGGTGACATCACCAATACATGCTTCAGTTTCCTGTACAAGTAATGTGCTGTACCTGATAATGGCCGGGGTGACATCGCCAATACATGCTTCAGTTTCCTGTACAAGTAATGTGCTGCACCCAATAATAGCCGGGGTGACATCACCAATACATGCCTCAGTTTCCTGTGCAAGTAATGTGCTGTACCTGATAATGGCCGGGTGTCATCACCAATACATGCTTCAGTTTCCTGTACAAGTAATGTGCTGTACCTGATAATGGCCAGGGTGACATCACCAATACATGCTTCAGTTTCCTGTACAAGTAATGTGCTGTACCCGATAATGGCCGAGGTGACATCACCAATACATGCTTCAGTTTCCTGTACAAGTAATGTGCTGTACCTGATAATGGCCGGGGTGACCTCACCAATACATGCTTTAGTTTCCTGTACAAGTAATGTGCTGTACCCGATAATGGCCGGGGTGACATCACCAATACATGCTTCAGTTTCCAGTGCAAGTAATCTGCTGTACCCGATAATGGCCGGGGTGACATCGCCAATACATGCTTCAGTTTCCTGTACAAGTAATGTGCTGTACCTGATAATGGCCGGGGTGACCTCACCAATACATGCTTCAGTTTCCTGTACAAGTAATGTGCTGTACCTGATAATGGCCGGGGTGACATCACCAATACATGCTTCAGTTTCCTGTACAAGTAATGTGCTGTACCCGATAATGGCCGGGGTGACATCACCAATACATGCTTCAGTTTCCAGTGCAAGTAATCTGCTGTACCCGATAATGGCCGGGGTGACATCGCCAATACATGCTTCAGTTTCCTGTACAAGTAATGTGCTGCACCCAATAATAGCCGGGGTGACATCACCAATACATGCTTCAGTTTCCTGTGCAAGTAATGTGCTGTACCTGATAATGGCCGGGGTGACCTCACCAATACATGCTTCAGTTTCCTGTACAAGTAATGTGCTGTACCTGATAATGGCCGGGGTGACCTCACCAATACATGCTTCAGTTTCCTGTACAAGTAATGTGCTGTACCTGATAATGGCCGGGGTGACATCACCAATACATGCTTCAGTTTCCTGTACACGTAATGTGCTGTACCCGATAATGGCCGGGGTGACATCACCAATACATGCTTCAGTTTCCAGTGCAAGTAATCTGCTGTACCCGATAATGGCTGGGGTGACATCATCAATACATGCTTCAGTTTCCTGTGCAAGTAATGTACTGTACCTGATAATGGCCGGGGTGACCTCACCAATACATGCTTCAGTTTCCTGTACAAGTAATGTGCTGCACCCAATATTGACCGGGGTGACATCACCAATACGTGCTTCAGTTTCCTGTGCAAGTAATGTGCTGTACCTGATAATGGCTGGGGTGACATCACCAATACATGCTTCAGTTTCCTGTACAATTAATGTGCTGTACCTGATAATGGCCGGGGTGACCTCACCAATACATGCTTCAGTTTCCTGTACAAGTAATGTGCTGTACCCGATAATTGCCGGGGTGACATCACCAGTACATGCTTCAGTTTCCTGTACAAGTAATGTGCTGTACCCGACAATTGCCGGGATGACATCACCAATACATGCTTCAGTTTCCTGTACAAGTAATGTGCTGTACCCGATAATTGCCGGGGTGACATCACCAGTACATGCTTCAGTTTCCTGTACAAGTAATGTGCTGTACCCGACAATTGCCGGGATGACATCACCAATACATGCTTCAGTTTCCTGTACAAGTAATGTGCTGTACCCGATAATTGCCGGGGTGACATCACCAGTACATGCTTCAGTTTCCTGTACAAGTAATGTGCTGTACCCGATAATTGCCGGGATGACATCACCAATACATGCTTCAGTTTCCAATACAAGTAATGTGCTGTACCCGATAATGGCCGGGGTGACATCACCAATACATGCTTCAGTTTCCTGTACAAGTAATGTGCTGTACCCGATAATGGCCTGGGTGACATCACCAATACATGCTTCAGTTTCCTGTACAAGTAATGTGCTGTACCCGATAATGGGCGGGGTGACATCACCAATACATGCTTCAGTTTCCTGTACAAGTAATGTGCTGTACCGATAATGGCCGGGGTGACATCACCAATACACGCTTCAGTTTCCTGTGCAAGTAATGTGCTGTACCTGATAATGGCCGGGGTGACATCACCAATACATGGTTCAGTTACCTCTACAAGTAATGTGCTGTACCCGATAGTGACCTGGTGACATCACCAATACATGCTTCAGTTTCCTGTACAAGTAATGTGCTGTACCCGATAATGGCTGGGATGACATCACCAATACATGCTTCAGTTTCCTGTACAGGTAATGTGCTGTACCCGATAATGGCTGGGGTGACATCACCAATACATGCTTCAGTTTCCTGCACAACTCGTGCTGTACCTGATAATGGCCGGGGTGACATCATTGATACATGATTTGGTTTCCTGTACAAGTAATGTGCTGTACCTGATAATGGCCGGGGTGACCTCACCAATACATGCTTCAGTTTCCTGTACAAGTAATGTGCTGCACTCAATAATGGCCACGGTGACATCACCAATACATGCTTCAGTTTTCTGTACAAGTAATGTGCTGTACCCGATAATGGCCGGGGTGACATCACCAATAAATGCTTCAGTTTCCTGTACAATTACTGTGCTGCACCCAATAATGGCCGGGGTGACATCACCAATACATGCTTCAGTTTCCTGTACAAGTAATGTGCTGTACCCGATAATGGTCGGGATGACATCCCCAATACATGCTTCAGTTTCCTGTACAAGTAATGTGCTGTACCGATAATGGCCGGGGTGACATCACCAATACATGCTTCAGTTTCCTGTACAAGTAACGTGCTGTACCCGATAATGGCCGGGGTGACATCACCAATACATGCTTTAGTTTCCTGTGCAAGTAATGTGCTGTACCTGATAATGGCCGGGTGTCATCACCAATACATGCTTCAGTTTCCTGTACAAGTAATGTGCTGTACCTGATACTGGCCGGGGTGACCTCACCAATACATGCTTCAGTTTCCTGTACAAGTAATGTGCTGTACCTGATAATGGCCGGGGTGACATCACCAATACATGCTTCAGTTTCCTGTACAAGTAATGTGCTGTACCCGATAATGGCCGGGGTGACATCACCAATACATGCTTCAGTTTCCTGTACAAGTAATGTGCTGCACCCAATAATGGCCGGGGTGACATCACCAATACATGCTTCAGTTTCCTGTGCAAGTAATGTGCTGTACCTGATAATGGCCGGGGTGACATCACCAATACATGCTTCAGTTTCCTGTGCAAGTAATGTGCTGTACCTGATAATGACTGGGGTGACATCACCAATACATGCTTCAGTTTCCTGTACAATTAATGTGCTGTACCCGATAATGGCTGGGGTGACATCACCAATACATGCTTCAGTTTCCTGTACAATTAATGTGCTGTACCCGATAATGGCTGGGGTGACATCACCAATACATGCTTCAGTTTCCTGTACAATTAATGTGCTGTACCCGATAATGGCCAGGGTGACATCACCAATACATGCTTCAGTTTTCTGTACAAGTAATGTGCTGTACCGGGGTGACATCACCAATAAATGCTTCAGTTTCCTGTACAATTACTGTGCTGCACCCGATAATGGCCGGGGTGACATCACCAATACATGCTTCAGTTTTCTGTATTAGTAATGTGCTGCACCCGATAATGGCTGGGGTGACATCACCAATACACGCTTCAGTTTCCTGTACAAGTAATGTGCTGCACCCGATAATGGCCGGGGTGACATCACCAATACATGCTTCAGTTTCCTGTACAAGTAATGTGCTGCACCCGATAAAGGCCGGGGTGACATCACCAATACATGCTTCAGTTTCCTGTACAAGTAATGTGCTGTACCCGATAATGGCCGGGGTGACATCACCAATACATGCTTCAGTTTTCTGTACAAGTAATGTGCTGTTCCTGATAATGGCCGGGGTGACATCACCAATACATGCTTCAGTTTCCTGTATTAGTAATGTGCTGCACCTGATAATGGCTGGGGTGACATCACCAATACATGCTTCAATTTCCTGTACAAGTAATGTGCTGCACTCGATAATGGCCGGCTTGACATCACTAATACATGCTTCAGTTTGCTGTACAAGTAATGTGCTGTACCCGATAATGGCCGGGGTGACATCACCAATACATGCTTCAGTTTACTGTACAAGTAATGTGCTGTACCCGATAATGGCCGGGGTGACATCACCAATACATGCTTCAGTTTCCTGTACAAGTAATGTGCTGCACTCGATAATGGCCGGGGTGACATCACCAATACATGCTTCAGTTTCCTGCACAACTCGTGCTGTACCTGATAATGGCCGGGGTGACATCACCAATACATGCTTCAGTTTCCTGCACAACTCGTGCTGTACCTGATAATGGCCGGGGTGACATCACCAATACATGCTTCAGTTTTCTGTACAAGTAATGTTCTGTACCCGATAATGGCCGGGGTGACATCACTAATACATGCTTCAGTTTCCTGTACAAGTAATGTGCTGTACCCGATAATGGCCGGGGTGACATCACTAATACATGCTTCAGTTTCCTGTATTAGTAATGTGCTGTACCCGATAATGGCTGGGGTGACATCACCAATACATGCTTCAGTTTCCTGTACAAATAATGTGCTGTACCCAATAATGGCCGGGGTGACATCACTAATACATGCTTCAGTTTCCTGTATTAGTAATGTGCTGTACCCGATAATGGCTGGAGTGACATCACCAATACATGCTTCAGTTTCCTGTACAAATAATGTGCTGTACCCGATAATGGCCGGGGTGACATCACCAATACATGCTTCAGTTTCCTGTATAAGTAATGTGCTGCACCCGATAAAGGCCGGGGTGACATCACCAATACATGCTTCAGTTTCCTGTACAAGTAATGTGCTGCACTCGATAATGGCCGGGGTGACATCACCAATACATGCTTCAGTTTCCTGTACAAGTAATGTGCTGCACTCGATAATGGCCGGGGTGACATCACCAATACATGCTTCAGTTTCCTGTACAAGTAATGTGCTGTACCCGATAATGGCTGAGGTGACATCACCAATACATGCTTCAGTTTCCTGTACAAGTAATGTGCTGCACTCAATAATGGCCGGGGTGACATCACCAATACATGCTATAGCTTCCTGTACAAGTAATGTGCTGTACCTGATAATGGCCGGGGTGACATCACCAATACATACTTCAGTTTCCTGTACAAGTAATGTGCTGTACCTGATAATGGCCGGGGTGACATCACCAATACATGCTTCAGTTTCCTGTACAAGTAATGTGCTGTACCTGATAATGGCCGGGGTGACATCACCAATACATGCTTCAGTTTCCTGTACAAGTAATGTGCTGTACCCGATAATGGCCGGGGTGACATCACCAATACATGCTTCAGTTTCCTGTATTAGTAATGTGCTGTACCCGATAATGACTGGGGTGACATCACCAATACATGCTTCAGTTTCCTGTACAAATAATGTGCTGTACCCAATAATGGCCGGGGTGACATCACTAATACATGCTTCAGTTTCCTGTATTAGTAATGTGCTGTACCCGATAATGGCTGGAGTGACATCACCAATACATGCTTCAGTTTCCTGTACAAGTAATGTGCTGTACCCGATAATGGCCGGGGTGACATCACCAATACATGCTTCAGTTTCCTGTACAAATAATGTGCTGTACCCGATAATGGCCGGGGTGACATCACTAATACATGCTTCAATTTCCTGTACAAGTAATGTACTGCACTCGATAATGGCCGGCTTGACATCACTATTACATGCTTCAGTTTGCTGTACAAGTAATGTGCTGTACCCGATAATGGCCGAGGTGACATCACCAATACATGCTTCAGTTTCCTGTACAAGTAATGTGCTGCACTCGATAATGGCCGGGGTGACATCACCAATACATGCTATAGCTTCCTGTACAAGTAATGTGCTGTACCTGATAATGGCCGGGGTGACATCACCAATACATACTTCAGTTTCCTGTACAAGTAATGTGCTGTACCTGATAATGGCCGGGGTGACATCACCAATACATGCTTCAGTTTCCTGTACAAGTAATGTGCTGTACCTGATAATGGCCGGGGTGACATCACCAATACATGCTTCAGTTTCCTGTACAAGTAATGTGCTGTACCCGATAATGGCCGGGGTGACATCACCAATACATGCTTCAGTTTCCTGTATTAGTAATGTGCTGTACCCGATAATGACTGGGGTGACATCACCAATACATGCTTCAGTTTCCTGTACAAATAATGTGCTGTACCCAATAATGGCCGGGGTGACATCACTAATACATGCTTCAGTTTCCTGTATTAGTAATGTGCTGTACCCGATAATGGCTGGAGTGACATCACCAATACATGCTTCAGTTTCCTGTACAAATAATGTGCTGTACCCGATAATGGCCGGGGTGACATCACCAATACATGCTTCAGTTTCCTGTATAAGTAATGTGCTGCACCCGATAAAGGCCGGGGTGACATCACCAATACATGCTTCAGTTTCCTGTACAAGTAATGTGCTGCACTCGATAATGGCCGGGGTGACATCACCAATACATGCTTCAGTTTCCTGTACAAGTAATGTGCTGCACTCGATAATGGCCGGGGTGACATCACCAATACATGCTTCAGTTTCCTGTACAAGTAATGTGCTGTACCCGATAATGGCTGAGGTGACATCACCAATACATGCTTCAGTTTCCTGTACAAGTAATGTGCTGCACTCAATAATGGCCGGGGTGACATCACCAATACATGCTATAGCTTCCTGTACAAGTAATGTGCTGTACCTGATAATGGCCGGGGTGACATCACCAATACATACTTCAGTTTCCTGTACAAGTAATGTGCTGTACCTGATAATGGCCGGGGTGACATCACCAATACATGCTTCAGTTTCCTGTACAAGTAATGTGCTGTACCTGATAATGGCCGGGGTGACATCACCAATACATGCTTCAGTTTCCTGTACAAGTAATGTGCTGTACCCGATAATGGCCGGGGTGACATCACCAATACATGCTTCAGTTTCCTGTATTAGTAATGTGCTGTACCCGATAATGACTGGGGTGACATCACCAATACATGCTTCAGTTTCCTGTACAAATAATGTGCTGTACCCAATAATGGCCGGGGTGACATCACTAATACATGCTTCAGTTTCCTGTATTAGTAATGTGCTGTACCCGATAATGGCTGGAGTGACATCACCAATACATGCTTCAGTTTCCTGTACAAGTAATGTGCTGTACCCGATAATGGCCGGGGTGACATCACCAATACATGCTTCAGTTTCCTGTACAAATAATGTGCTGTACCCGATAATGGCCGGGGTGACATCACTAATACATGCTTCAATTTCCTGTACAAGTAATGTACTGCACTCGATAATGGCCGGCTTGACATCACTATTACATGCTTCAGTTTGCTGTACAAGTAATGTGCTGTACCCGATAATGGCCGAGGTGACATCACCAATACATGCTTCAGTTTCCTGTACAAGTAATGTGCTGCACTCGATAATGGCCGGGGTGACATCACCAATACATGCTTCAGTTTCCTGCACAACTCGTGCTGTACCTGATAATGGCCGGGGTGACATCACCAATACATGCTTCAGTTTCCTGCACAACTCGTGCTGTACCTGATAATGGTCGGGGTGACATCACCAATACATGCTTCAGTTTTCTGTACAAGTAATGTTCTGTACCCGATAATTTCCGGGGTGACATCACTAATACATGCTTCAGTTTCCTGTACAAGTAATGTGCTGTACCCGATAATGGCCGGGGTGACATCACTAATACATGCTTCAGTTTCCTGTATTAGTAATGTGCTGTACCCGATAATGGCTGGGGTGACATCACCAATACATGCTTCAGTTTCCTGTACAAATAATGTGCTGTACCCAATAATGGCCGGGGTGACATCACTAATACATGCTTCAGTTTCCTGTATTAGTAATGTGCTGTACCCGATAATGGCTGGAGTGACATCACCAATACATGCTTCAGTTTCCTGTACAAATAATGTGCTGTACCCGATAATGGCCGGGGTGACATCACCAATACATGCTTCAGTTTCCTGTATAAGTAATGTGCTGCACCCGATAAAGGCCGGGGTGACATCACCAATACATGCTTCAGTTTCCTGTACAAGTAATGTGCTGCACTCGATAATGGCCGGGGTGACATCACCAATACATGCTTCAGTTTCCTGTACAAGTAATGTGCTGCACTCGATAATGGCCGGGGTGACATCACCAATACATGCTTCAGTTTCCTGTACAAGTAATGTGCTGTACCCGATAATGGCTGAGGTGACATCACCAATACATGCTTCAGTTTCCTGTACAAGTAATGTGCTGCACTCAATAATGGCCGGGGTGACATCACCAATACATGCTATAGCTTCCTGTACAAGTAATGTGCTGTACCTGATAATGGCCGGGGTGACATCACCAATACATACTTCAGTTTCCTGTACAAGTAATGTGCTGTACCTGATAATGGCCGGGGTGACATCACCAATACATGCTTCAGTTTCCTGTACAAGTAATGTGCTGTACCTGATAATGGCTGGGGTGACATCACCAATACATGCTTCAGTTTCCTGTACAAGTAATGTGCTGTACCTGATAATGGCCGGGGTGACATCACCAATACATGCTTCAGTTTCCTGCACAACTCGTGCTGTACCCGATAATGACTGGGGTGATATCACCAATACATGCTTCAGTTTCCTGTACAAATAATGTGCTGTACCCGATAATGGCCGGGGTGACATCACTAATACATGCTTCAATTTCCTGTACAAGTAATGTGCTGCACTCGATAATGGCCGGCTTGACATCACTAATACATGCTTCAGTTTACTGTACAAGTAATGTGCTGTACCCGATAATGGCCGAGGTGACATCACCAATACATGCTTCAGTTTCCTGTACAAGTAATGTGCTGCACTCGATAATGGCCGGGGTGACATCACCAATACATGCTTCAGTTTCCTGCACAACTCGTGCTGTACCTGATAATGGCCGGGGTGACATCACCAATACATGCTTCAGTTTCCTGCACAACTCGTGCTGTACCTGATAATGGTCGGGGTGACATCACCAATACATGCTTCAGTTTCCTGCACAACTCGTGCTGTACCTGATAATGGCCGGGGTGACATCACCAATACATGCTTCAGTTTTCTGTACAAGTAATGTTCTGTACCCGATAATTTCCGGGGTGACATCACTAATACATGCTTCAGTTTCCTGTACAAGTAATGTGCTGTACCCGATAATGGCCGGGGTGACATCACTAATACATGCTTCAGTTTCCTGTATTAGTAATGTGCTGTACCCGATAATGGCTGGGGTGACATCACCAATACATGCTTCAGTTTCCTGTACAAATAATGTGCTGTACCCGATAATGGCCGGGGTGACATCACTAATACATGCTTCAGTTTCCTGTATTAGTAATGTGCTGTACCCGATAATGGCTGGGGTGACATCACCAATACATGCTTCAGTTTCCTGTACAAATAATGTGCTGTACCCGATAATGGCCGGGGTGACATTACCAATACATGCTTCAGTTTCCTGTACAAGTAATGTGCTGTACCCGATAATGGCCGGGGTGACATCACCAATACATGCTTCAGTTTCCTGTACAAGTAATGTGCTGCACTCGATAATGGCCGGGGTGACATCACCAATACATGCTTCAGTTTCCTGTACAAGTAATGTGCTGTACCCGATAATGGCCGGGGTGACATCACCAATACATGCTTCAGTTTCCTGTATTAGTAATGTGCTGTACCCGATAATGACTGGGGTGATATCACCAATACATGCTTCAGTTTCCTGTACAAATAATGTGCTGTACCCGATAATGGCCGGGGTGACATCACTAATACATGCTTCAGTTTCCTGTATTAGTAATGTGCTGTACCCGATAATGGCTGGGGTGACATCACCAATACATGCTTCAGTTTCCTGTACAAGTAATGTGCTGTACCCGATAATGGCTGGGGTGACATCGCCAATACATGCTTCAGTTTCCTGTACAAGTAATGTGCTGTACCCGATAATAGTGAATGTAACAAAGGCTATAGGTGAATGTATAGCTCGATGTACTATGTGTGACTGTTTTCTAACTTTTGATGCAGAAGTGCCAATTCTTAGTTAAGAGACACATTAGTCAATTTAAAGGTGAACTCCGGCCAAAGCATTAGCTACAGATTAATGTGAAAATCACTTTTGTTAAGAAAATAAGCAAACACGTCAGTTTAGCTGGAATTACTGGTATGAATAATGTTCACTAAGACACGCTTTGTAAAAATGAAAGGTTTAGTTAAACATTGCATTCAGTTATTTAGACTTTTTTTTTTTTCTAAATTCAGATCCAAGTGCACAAAATTTGTATCAGCTCAAAACCATTAGTATCTTATGAATTTTTAATGACTAACTAATAATACTGTGAAATGAGTGAAAATGTGTTTATATTAACTTATTGTCCTGAATATTGTAATTATTTTTCCCTGTTTCTCTGCTGTTTCCTCCCTTCTGTAACTTCCTGAATGGCTGATTGTTACTGACAGCTCCAGGCTGGAGACACCGGACATCTCACTTGTGTTACCGCATGTGATAATCTCTGTGACCTCACATTTACTGACAGCTCCAGGCTGGAGACACCGGACATCTCACTTGTGTTACCGCATGTGATAATCTCTGTGACCTCACATTTACTGACAGCTCCAGGCTGGGCACACCGGACATCTCACTTGTGTTACCGCATGTGATAATCTCTGTGACCTCACATTTACTGACAGCTCCAGGCTGGAGACACCGGACATCTCACTTGTGTTACCGCAGGTGATAATCTCTGTGACCTCACATTTACTGACAGCTCCAGGCTGGAGACACCGGACATCTCACTTGTGTTACCGCATGTGATAATCTCTGTGACCTCACATTTACTGACAGCTCCAGGCTGGAGACACCGGACATCTCACTTGTGTTACTGCATGTGATAATCTCTGTGACCTCACATTTACTGACAGCTCCAGGCTGGGGACACCGGACATCTCACTTGTGTTACCGCATGTGATAATCTCTGTGACCTCACATTTACTGACAGCTCCAGGCTGGAGACACCTAACATCTCACTTGTGTTACCGCATGTGATAATCTCTGTGACCTCACATTTACTGACAGCTCCAGGCTGGAGACACCGGACATCTCACTTGTGTTACTGCATGTGATAATCTCTGTGACCTCACATTTACTGACAGCTCCAGGCTGGGGACACCGGACATCTCACTTGTGTTACCGCATGTGATAATCTCTGTGACCTCACATTTACTGACAGCTCCAGGCTGGAGACACCTAACATCTCACTTGTGTTACCGCATGTGATAATCTCTGTGACCTCACATTTACTGACAGCTCCAGGCTGGAGACACCGGACATCTCACTTGTGTTACCGCAGGTGATAATCTCTGTGACCTCACATTTACTGACAGCTCCAGGCTGGAGACACCGGACATCTCACTTGTGTTACCGCATGTGATAATCTCTGTGACCTCACATTTACTGACAGCTCCAGGCTGGAGACACCGGACATCTCACTTGTGTTACCGCATGTGATAATCTCTGTGACCTCACATTTACTGACAGCTCCAGGCTGGGGACACCGGACATCTCACTTGTATTACCGCATGTGATAATCTCTGTGACCTCACATTTACTGACAGCTCCAGGCTGGAGACACCGGACATCTCACTTGTGTTACCGCATGTGATAATCTCTGTGACCTCACATTTACTGACAGCTCCAGGCTGGAGACACCGGACATCTCACTTGTGTTACCGCATGTGATAATCTCTGTGACCTCACATTACTGACAGCTCCAGGCTGGAGACACCGGATATCTCACTTGTGTTACCGCATGTGATAATCTCTGTGACCTCACATTTACTGACAGCTCCAGGCCGGAGACACCGGACATCTCACTTGTGTTACCGCATGTGATAATCTCTGTGACCTCACATTACTGACAGCTCCGGGCTGGAGACACCGGATATCTCACTTGTGTTACCGCATGTGATAATCTCTGTGACCTCACATTTACTGACAGCTCCAGGCTGGAGACACCGGACATCTCACTTGTGTTACCGCATGTGATAATCTCTGTGACCTCACATTTACTGACAGCTCCAGGCCGGAGACACCGGACATCTCACTTGTGTTACCGCACGTGATAATCTCTCTGACCTCACATTACTGACAGCTCCAGGCTGGAGACACCGGACATCTCACTTGTGTTACCACATGTGATAATCTCTGTGACCTCACATTTACTGACAGCTCCAGGCCGGAGACACCGGACATCTCACTTGTGTTACCGCATGTGATAATCTCTGTGACCTCACATTTACTGACAGCTCCAGGCTGGAGACACCGGACATCTCACTTGTGTTACCGCATGTGATAATCTCTGTGACCTCACATTTACTGACAGCTCCAGGCTGGAGACACCGGACATCTCACTTGTGTTACCGCATGTGATCATCTCTGTGACCTCACATTTACTGACAGCTCCAGGCTGGAGACACCGGACATCTCCCTTGTGTTACCGCATGTGATAATCTCTGTGACCTCACATTTACTGACAGCTCCAGGCTGGAGACACTGGACATCTCACTTGTGTTACCGCATGTGATAATCTCTGTAACCTCACATTACTGACAGCTCCAGGCTGGGGACACCGGACACCTCACTTGTGTTACCGCATGTGATAATCTCTGTGATCTCACATTACTGACAGCTCCAGGCTGGAGACACCGGACATCTCACTTGTGTTACCGCATGTGATAATCTCTGTGACCTCACATTTACTGACAGCTCCAGGCTGGAGACACCGGACATCTCACTTGTGTTACCGCATGTGATAATCTCTGTGACCTCACATTTACTGACAGCTCCAGGCTGGAGACACCGGACATCTCACTTGTGTTACCGCATGTAATAATCTCTGTGACCTCACATTTACTGACAGCTCCAGGCTGGAGACACCGGACATCTCACTTGTGTTACCGCATGTGATAATCTCTGTGACCTCACATTTACTGACAGCTCCAGGCTGGAGACACCGGACATCTCACTTGTGTTACCGCATGTGACATTTACTGACAGCTCCAGGCCGGAGACACCGGACATCTCACTTGTGTTACCGCATGTGATAATCTCTGTGACCTCACATTTACTGACAGCTCCAGGCTGGGGACACCGGACACCTCACTTGTGTTACCGCATGTGATAATCTCTGTGACCTCACATTTACTGACAGCTCCAGGCTGGGGACACCGGACATCTCACTTGTTACCGCATGTGATAATCTCTGTGACCTCACATTTACTGACAGCTCCAGGCTGGAGACACCGGACATCTCACTTGTGTTACCGCATGTGATAATCTCTGTGACCTCACATTTACTGACAGCTCCAGGCTGGAGACACCGGACATCTCACTTGTGTTACCGCATGTGATAATCTCTGTGACCTCACATTTACTGACAGCTCCAGGCTGGAGACACCGGACATCTCACTTGTGTTACCGCATGTGACATTTACTGACAGCTCCAGGCCGGAGACACCGGACATCTCACTTGTGTTACCGCATGTGATAATCTCTGTGACCTCACATTACTGACAGCTCCAGGCCGGAGACACCGGACATCTCACTTGTGTTACCGCATGTGATAATCTCTGTGACCTCACATTTACTGACAGCTCCAGGCTGGAGACACCGGACATCTCACTTGTGTTACCGCATGTGATAATCTCTGTGACCTCACATTACTGACAGCTCCAGGCTGGAGACACCGGACATTTACTGACAGCTCCAGGCTGGAGACACCGGACATCTCACTTGTGTTACCGCATGTGATCATCTCTGTGACCTCACATTTACTGACAGCTCCAGGCTGGGGACACCGGACATCTCACTTGTGTTACCGCATGTGATCATCTCTGTGACCTCACATTTACTGACAGCTCCAGGCTGGAGACACCGGACATCTCACTTGTGTTACCGCATGTGATAATCTCTGTGACCTCACATTTACTGACAGCTCCAGGCTGGAGACACCGGACATCTCACTTGTGTTACCGCATGTGATAATCCCTGTGACCTCACATTTACTGACCGCTCCAGGCTGGAGACACCGAACATCTCACTTGTGTTACCGCGTGTGATAATCTCTGTGAATTCACATTTACTGACAGCTCCAGGCTGGAGACACCGGACATCTCACTTGTGTTACCGCATGTGATAATCTCTGTGACCTCACATTTACTGACAGCTCCAGGCTGGAGACACCGGACATCTCACTTGTGTTACCGCGTGTGATAATCTCTGTGACCTCACATTTACTGACAGCTCCAGGCTGGAGACACCGGACATCTCACTTGTGTTACCTCATGTGATAATCTCTGTGACCTCACATTTACTGACAGTTCCAGGCTGGAGACACCGGACATCTCACTTGTGTTACCGCATGTGATAATCTCTGTGACCTCACATTTACTGACAGCTCCAGGCTGGAGACACCAGACATCTCACTTGTGTTACCGCATGTGATAATCTCTGTGACCTCACATTTACTGACAGCTCCAGGCTGGAGACACCGGACATCTCACTTGTGTTACCGCATGTGATAATCTCTGTGACCTCACATTTACTGACAGCTCCGGGCTGGGGACACCGGACATCTCACTTGTGTTACCCCATGTGATAATCTCTGTGACCTCACATTTACTGACAGCTCCAGGCTGGGGACACCGGACATCTTACTTGTGTTACCGCATGTGATAATCTCTGTGACCTCACATTACTGACAGCTCCAGGCTGGAGACACCGGACATCTCACTTGTGTTACTGCATGTGATAATCTCTGTGACCTCACATTTACTGACAGCTCCAGGCTGGAGACACCGGACATCTCACTTGTGTTACCGCATGTGATAATCTCTGTGACCTCACATTTACTGACAGCTCCAGGCTGGAGACACCGGACATCTCACTTGTGTTACCGCATGTGATAATCTCTGTGACCTCACATTTACTGACAGCTCCAGGCTGGAGACACCGGACATCTCACTTGTGTTACCGCATGTGATAATCTCTGTGACCTCACATTTACTGACAGCTCCAGGCTGGAGACACCAGACATCTCACTTGTGTTACCGCATGTGATAATCTCTGTGACCTCACATTTACTGACAGCTCCAGGCCGGAGACACCGGACATCTCACTTGTGTTACCGCATGTGATCATCTCTGTGACCTCACATCTACTGACAGCTCCAGGCTGGAGACACCGGACATCTCACTTGTGTTACCGCATGTGATCATCTCTGTGACCTCACATTTACTGACAGCTCCAGGCTGGAGACACCGGTCATCTTACTTGTGTTACCGCATGTGATAATCTCTGTGACCTCATATTACTGACAGCTCCAGGCTGGGGACACCGGACATCTCGCTTGTGTTACCGCATGTGATAATCTCTGTGACCTCACATTTACTGACAGCTCCAGGCTGGAGACACCGGACATCTCACTTGTGTTACCGCATGTGATAATCTCTGTGACATCACATTTACTGACAGCTCCAGGCTGGAGACACCGGACATCTCACTTGTGTTACCGCATGTGATAATCTCTGTGACCTCACATTTACTGACAGCTCCAGGCTGGAGACACCGGTCATCTCACTTGTGTTACCGCATGTGATAATCTCTGTGACCTCACATTTACTGACAGCTCCAGGCTGGGGACACCGGACATCTCACTTGTGTTACCTGATATGATAATCTCTGTGACCTCACATTTACTGACAGCTCCAGGCTGGAGACACCGGACATCTCACTTGTGTTACCGCATGTGATAATCTCTGCGACCTCACATTTACTGACAGCTCCAGGCTGGAGACACCGGACATCTCACTTGTGTTACCGCATGTGATAATCTCTGTGACCTCACATTTACTGACAGCTCAAGGCTGGAGACACCGGACATCTCACTTGTGTTACCGCATGTGATAATCTCTGTGAATTCACATTTACTGACAGCTCCAGGCTGGAGACACCGAACATCTCACTTGTGTTACCGTATGTGATAATCTCTGTGAATTCACATTTACTGACAGCTCCAGGCTGGAGACACCGGACATCTCACTTGTGTTACCGCATGTGATAATCTCTGTGACCCCACATTTACTGACAGCTCCAGGCTGGAGACACCGGACATCTCACTTGTGTTACCGCATGTGATAATCTCTGTGAATTCACATTTACTGACAGCTCCAGGCTGGAGACACCGAACATCTCACTTGTGGTACCGCATGTGATAATCTCTGTGACCTCACATTTACTGACAGCTCCAGGCTGGAGACACCGGACATCTCACTTGTGTTACCGCACGTGATAATCTCTGTGAATTCACATTTACTGACAGCTCCAGGCTGGAGACACCGGACATCTCACTTGTGTTACCGCACGTGATAATCTCTGTGAATTCACATTTACTGACGGCTCCAGGCGGGAGACACCGGACATCTCACTTGTGTTACCGCATGTGATCATCTCTGTGACCTCACATTTACTGACCGCTCCAGGCTGGAGACACCAGACATGTCACTTGTGTTACCGCATGTGATAATCTCTGTGATCTCACATTTACTGACAGCTCCAGGCTGGAGACACCGGACATCTCACTTGTGTTACCGCATGTGATAATCTCTGTGACCTCACATTTACTGACAGCTCCAGGCTGGAGACACCGGACATCTCGCTTGTGTTACCGCATGTGATAATCTCTGTGAATTCACATTTACTGACAGCTCCAGGCTGGAGACTCCGGACATCTCACTTGTGTTACCGCATGTGATAATCTCTGTGACATCACATTTACTGACAACTCCAGGCTGGAGACACCGAACATCTCACTTGTGTTACCGCATGTGATAATCTCTGTGACCTCACATTTACTGACAGCTCCAGGCTGGAGACACCGGACATCTCACTTGTGTTACCGCATGTGATAATCTCTGTGAATTCACATTTACTGACATCTCCAGGCTGGAGACACCGAACATCTCACTTGTGTTACCGCATGTGATAATCTCTGTGAATTCACATTTACTGACATCTCCAGGCTGGAGACACCGAACATCTCATTTGTGTTACCGCATGTGATAATCTCTGTGACCTCACATTTACTGACAGCTCCAGGCTGGAGACACCGGACATCTCACTTGTGTTACCGCATGTGATAATCTCTGTGACCTCACATTTACTGACAGCTCCAGGCTGGAGACACCGGACATCTCACTTGTGTTACCGCATGTGATAATCTCTGTGATCTCACATTTACTGACAGCTCCAGGCTGGGGACACCGGACATCTCACTTGTGTTACCGCACGTGATAATCTCTGTGAATTCACATTTAGTGACAGCTCCAGGCTGGAGACACCGGACATCTCACTTGTGTTACCGCATGTGATAATCTCTGTGACATCACATTTACTGACAGCTCCAGGCTGGAGACACCGGACATCTCACTTGTGTTACCGCATGTGATAATCTCTGTGACCTCACATTTACTGACAGCTCCAGGCTGGAGACACCGGACATCCCACTTGTGTTACCGCATGTGATAATATCTGTGACCTCACATTTACTGACAGCTCCAGGCTGGAGACACCGGACATCTCACTTGTGTTACCGCATGTGATAATCTCTGTGACCTCACATTTACTGACAGCACCAGGCTGGAGACACCGGACATCTCACTTGTGGTACCGCATGTGATAATCTCTGTGACCTCACATTTACTGACAGCTCCAGGCTGGGGACACCGGACATCTCACTTGTGTTACCGCATGTGATAATCCCTGTGACCTCACATTTACTGACAGCTCCAGGCCGGAGACACCGGACATCTCACTTGTGTTACCGCATGTGATCATCTCTGTGACCTCACATCTACTGACAGCTCCAGGCTGGAGACACCGGACATCTCACTTGTGTTACCGCATGTGATCATCTCTGTGACCTCACATTTACTGACAGCTCCAGGCTGGAGACACCGGACATCTTACTTGTGTTACCGCATGTGATAATCTCTGTGACCTCACATTTACTGACAGCTCCAGGCTGGAGACACCGGACATCTCACTTGTGTTACCGCATGTGATAATCTCTCTGACCTCACATTTACTGACAGCTCCAGGCTGGAGACACCGGACATCTCACTTGTGTTACCGCATGTGATAATCTCTGTGACCTCACATTTACTGACAGCTCCAGGCTGGAGACACCGGTCATCTCACTTGTGTTACCGCATGTGATAATCTCTGTGACCTCACATTTACTGACAGCTCCAGGCTGGAGACACCTAACATCTCACTTGTGTTACCGCATGTGATAATCTCTGTGACATCACATTTACTGACAGCTCCAGGCTGGAGACACCGGACATCTCACTTGTGTTACCGCATGTGATAATATCTGACCTCACATTTACTGACAGCTCCAGGCTGGAGACACCAGACATCTCACTTGTGTTACCGCATGTGATAATCTCTGTGACCTCACATTTACTGACAGCTCCGGGCTGGGGACACCGGACATCTCACTTGTGTTACCCCATGTGATAATCTCTGTGACCTCACATTTACTGACAGCTCCAGGCTGGAGACACCGGACATCTCACTTGTGTTACCGCATGTGATAATCTCTGTGACCTCACATTTACTGACAGCTCCAGGCTGGAGACACCGGACATCTCACTTGTGTTACAGCATGTGATAATCTCTGTGACCTCACATTACTGACAGCTCCAGGCTGGAGACACCGGACATCTCACTTGTGTTACCGCATGTGATAATCTCTGTGACCTCACATTTACTGACAGCTCCAGGCTGGAGACACCAGACATCTCACTTGTGTTACCGCATGTGATCATCTCTGTGACCTCACATTTACTGACAGCTCCAGGCTGGAGACACCGGACATCTCACTTGTGTTACCGCATGTGATAATCTCTGTGACCTCACATTTACTGACAGCTCCAGGCTGGGGACACCGGACATCTCACTTGTGTTACCGCACGTGATAATCTCTGTGACCTCACATTTACTGACAGCTCCAGGCTGGAGACACCAGACATCTCACTTGTGTTACCGCATGTGATAATCTCTGTGAATTATCATCCATTGAAGTATTTACCGCACATGTCAGTAATTTGCCTCACAAGTCGGTAATTTACCCCATTGGTCTAATGTTATGCTTAGTATGCACATTGCAATTTTCTTTCAGATTGACAGTCAAATTGATTATTTTTGACCAATCCGATCTGATTCCCGATAGTTTTTCGGATCAATTTTGTATAGAAATGATCAGAAAATTGATCAGAAATGCGATCAGACCTGACGGAAGTAATCGAATTTGACTGTCAATCTGACAGTAAATTGCATTGTGTGTAATAGGCAATAGGTTTCCATAAGATAATTGTGGCTCTAAGTGCCTTGTGCTGTTCATGCAAAAATGCTGCTGCTGTTACTATGCAGGCAAGTTGCATTCTTGATTCACCCTCAGATAATGAGTTTGTGAGAAGAATGTCTGCAGAACGAATGTATTGCCAACAGCTACCAGCATTTTCTTTTATTGCCAAAACCATCCCAGTAAATGTGGGAAATAATTTTAGTAGATTGTCTGTGACAAAAAAAAAGTTTTTTCTTTGCTCAACTCTGGAGCCAGCAGTCCCTGTCACCCCCTGCCGTGCATGTAACACGTGTAGGGGGTGTGTCCTGCTGGCAGTGGCTGTTTTCAGAGTTCGGCCCATACATGGCACATAGGGAATGTGGACTGTTTGTAACGTCTCCATGTATGCACAAAGCTTGCTCAAGAGATGCATTGTATTGCAATAAAAATGAATTTTAAACAGAACGTGTGGTTTCCTTTCCATGTTTTCTTTTTGCCAGTTACTGAATTTCTAGAGAGAGAGGAGAGAGCGAGAGACTGACAACCACTTGAGGACCAGAGGTTTATACCCCTATAAATATCGGAGGCAAAAGCTTTAATTCACTGTGTGTAGATTTTAGCTATGTTTGGAATTTCTCATTTGCAAAGGTGAATCTCTGCAGTCTGACATGCTAAGAACAGTGTAATATTGAAGCAGATTATTTTAAAACTGGTATCAGGTTTCGCACACTACAGTATTACAAATGTTTATGTTGCACATGAGATACATTTCCTCTGCTCTCTGTGAAAGAAAGCTCCGCCTGTCTCTGACTGAGCTCTCTGCACACACAGGGTTAACAGATGCACTGTGAGGGAATTTCTCCCTCCCCTCATGGCTGAGTCTGCCGCCAGAATTTCAGCAGACTGCCCTCAGAAAAATGTGAAAGGAATTAGATAACAGTAATCAAAGAGATAAGGATTCAAATGTATACACCAGTACTTAGCAGCACTTCCCAAACATTTCCTATCAATTGAAAAAAAAAAGCACATGTTAATCGATGGTGTCCCTTTAATTGGCCCTAGACTAAGATACATACACTATACATACATAGACATAGGACTATGCTATGGGATTAGATTGTGAGCTCCTCTGAGGAACAGTGAAGTGACAAGACTATGTACTCTGTGCATCGCTCCGTAAGATGTCAGCGCTATATAAATGATTACATTGATTATAAATAAGATAAACAGCCTGTCAGCGCTGACCGCAATCGCTGGCTGGTCGCTGGTGTCCCCCGTGCACAGTAATGGGAGAGCGCGCCATATGGCTGCATGGAGGAACAACAGAGCCTTTCTGGCGCTGCCAATGTGCGTTAGGCGGTCAGCAAGAGGTTAAAGGACCACTCCAGCAAAAAAAAGTAAGCAGTTAAAATCTGACAGAACCAACAGGTTTTGGACTAGTCCATCTCCTCATAGGGGATTCTCAGTGTTCTCTATGTTTTCAAAAGCACTTACTGAATGGCAGTTGCTAAGTCTAACTGCCAAAATAGTGTGCGAGTGAGTAGGGAGGCTGGCTACTATTCTGGCAGTTAAGGTACCCATAGATCAGATGATGTATGGACAGATCGACCAAGAGACAGATCTCTCTCTGATGGAATCTGATCAGAGAGAGAGATGTTGCCTACCCATACACCACAGGACGATTCCCAATCGATTTCAGTATGACATTTCTTTTAAATCAGCCTTGTGATGCCACCTTTCTGCCCCCCACGCTGTCCCCCCAATGTCAATGTAACCTCCCCTCCCCCGCTTTATATTTTACCTGTCCGTGTCCGCCACTTGCTCCGTCCTCCGTCATGTCATGTGTAAACGTATATGCCAGCAACCATGTGGACCCAACATATACGGGTATGCGGACGCAGCTCGAGAGCTAGCGGCGGACACAGACAGGTTATGTATACTGCAGGAGGTGTGTGTGTGTGTGTGGGGGGGGGGGGGGGTACATTTTACACGGGGGGGGGGGGGGGGGGGCAGCACCTTTCGTCAATCATTCCGATATTGCATGCTGTTACCTGATGGAGCATGTCAGCCCTGCATCTTGCAGCATGTCCGTTTGATACATGGGACCAATTTCGGGCCGGATTTGGTTGCATCGTCGATCGGGCATGCTCTCGGCAGCACAGATTTTCATCCTATTATAATAATCGAAATGAATGGTTGATTGACTTCCAAGTCACCAGATGTATGGCCATCTTTTCAAATACATTTCCTGAATGGCAGTTGTTAAGTGTAAATAATGAAAACCCTTAGAATCCCCCATGAGGATATGGACTAGTCCAAAATTTGGTCCTGTCAGATTGAACTGCGTTCTTTTTTTGCTGGAGTGGGCCTTTAACTGCTATGTGGGAGGGGAGAGCAGGGGAACAGGAGAGAGACTGAGTAATGTGTTTTTGCTATGTAAAGTCCCCATTTGTGACTCCTGGCCCTTGTGCCTCCTTCTGTCCCCCTTTGTGCATCTTTCTGTCCCCTTTGTGCCTCTGTTTCCCATTGTGCCATCTTCAGTCCCCCTGTACCTCCTCCTGTCCCCTTGTGCTGCCTCTTCCCCCTGCGTATCCCTCTGTCCCTTTTTGTGCCATCTTCAGTCCCCCTGTACCTCCTCCTGTCCCCTTGTGCTGCCTCTACCCCCTGTGTATCCCTCTGTCCCCTTTTGTGCCTCCTTACACTGGGCCGGGGTAGTGCAGGAAGGGGTGTACAATGAAATGCGACAGGACTGGCATGTTGTTTGTTTCTCATGGACTCCCTGTATTATGCATCCACCATATACCGGCACATGGTTTATATTCTCTAGTGTGCGGGTGTTTTTGGGGTGTGGGGTGACACAGGACTTCTTGGAGTGACAAAAAGCCTAGAAACGGCCCTGGAGGTTGGGAATTCCTCCATAACCCTTATTGGTGGTTGTAATTCTTGTGGAACCTGAAATAGGTGCGTGATCCTCTTTACATATTCTGTCTTGTTGTCACAATATATACTCCTGGTCTTTGTCTCCTTTGTGTCTTTTCGGTCCACAGGTCACCTTGGCCCGCCCCTTTCCTGATGTTCTACGACGTGTTCACAGATCCACCTCTATTCATTTACTGCAAACCTGGAACGAGAAAGCTCAGTGCAGAAATAACCACAATCAGATGTATACTGAAGGCAGGAAATAAGAATAGGCCCATGATCACAGCGGGTGATAGTATACATATTGCTACAGAGCTTACACGGGGTTAACATTATTATTATTTAGTATTTATATAGCGCCCACATCTTCCACATCACTGTACAGAGAATATAGTTTTGTCACTAACTGTCCCTCCGAGAGGCTCGCAATCTAATCCCAAACATAGTCCTATATCTGTACTGTGTAGTATATGTATCGTAGTCTAGGGTCAATTTAGGGGAAGCCAATTAACTTATCTGTATGTTTTTTGGGATGTGGGAGGAAACCCGAGTGCCTGGAGGAAACCCATGCAGACACGGGAATAACATACAAACTCCTTGCAGATGTTGACGTGGCTGGGATTTGAACCGGGGACCCAGCGCTGCAAGGCGAGAGCGCTAACCACTACGCCACCGTGCTGCAATTATCTATAGGTATTAAAGAATGTTTAAGGTGGCCACACACTGTTTGATCTGCCCCTTAGATCGGCCATTAGATAAATCATGCCCACACACTGTACACTGATTTCCAATAGATTTCCACTGATTTCTAGTAGAGCTGTCATTATGGGGAATAGATTCCCACCAGATGGATTGAATCTGCGAGGAATCGAATGAGAAAATCGACGAGTGTATGGGCACCTTCACATTTTAGTAATCTACAGTTAGCACGGCGTCGGTGGCTACAACACATTATTTGTAAGAAATGGACTGTGTGTTTCTCAGCTTGCTTTTGTTGAGCAGCCATTCTACGTTTTCTAAGACAATATACTTCACTTCCTGTTAACTGACCTTAGGCTGAGATAAAGCATAGCTCCCAACTGTCCCTTTTTCGGAGGGACAGTCCCTCTTTGGGAGCCCTGTCCCTCTATCCTCCTCATTTGTCCCTCTTTCAGGACTTTGTCCCTCTTTCTATGTAAATATATATATTTCTCTAATAAAAAGTGTGTTTGATTGACTCTAAACGTTATTACCATCCTTAAAATTGATATATTACTAACTTTAAAATGTTAAAATGAAGGTAAATGAACCAGCATAGAAAGGACCAGTGTGGTTTGAATGATAAAACAACATATTTTTCTCATGAAATTTTCATCGTATGTGTGACTAGGGGTGTGACAGGGGCGTGGCATGGGCATAGCTTAAGTGTCCCTCTTTCTCATCTCAAAAAGTTGGGAGGTATTGATAAAGTTCAAATCTCCTGAAAAGCACCCTTTCAGCCAATGACATTGAGCCTCCTAAAGGGAAGTGATGTGTGGTGAGGGGGTGGAGTCGAGGAGTATATAGGCTTTGAAATGTGGTTAGAAGAGGGCCATTTCTTCTGGGATCTGCTGCTGGGCTGCTAGGTGGTATCATGGCTAATGGTAAGATGTAATGGGCCTGCGTATTGTGGGCTGTATTTTAGGATATATTGGGAAGCTGCATTCATGTTATGTATTCATGTATACATTGTGGGCATTGTTTTCTATGATTCATGTTTATATGGTTGGATTGCTCTGTACATGTTGTATTCTGTAGTTCATCAATATCTGTACCTGTATCGCAAATACCACTTGCAGTATAAACTTTATTTATACTGTTGTTGATGTGTATTCCTTTGCCAAACAACCACCTAGAACTTACAGGAAATCGGTATTATTGCCATTATTAATATCCCATTGTTGATACAATATTTTCAGCAATATCGGATTTGTTAGGCCCGGTTCACATTAGCGGTCGCCGTCCGGAATCGCCGTGCCAGAGCCGGACCGCATGCGGAACGGACGGAACGGCATAGCAATGAAAGTCTATGCGTCCGTTCACATGCGTCCGTTTCGTCCGGACCGGATCCGGACTCCGGCGTAAGACCCAACATGCGCTATTTTTTGGTCCGGCTCCTCCGGCTGACGTATCCGGAGCGGAGCCGGACTGTTGCATCCGGCCAATAGAAACCAATGAGAAACGGAGAGCGCACAACACACTGGCTATAAAAAACGGACGTTCTACCCCACTTCCTATGCTTTTTCTAGTGGCCATTTTGGATGGGGACCACATGGGCCCAGCGTTCACAGAGTGGAGCAGCAGCGATTTCATGCTGGAGCTCTTTGGCAGCAACATGTCTGATGATATGTCCCAACTGCGGTCTCTGTATCCACGGATGTTCCACACGTCCACCTGTCTCCAACAATGACCCCAGAGCTTCTGCTGACCTCCCAGACCCCAGGTATTTACAGGTTGTTATCTCTTTAAGAAACCGGATCCGGACCGCAACCGTGTTCACACCGCACGGAAAACGGATGCAAACGGACCGGATCCGGATAGGAACCGTACGGATCAGGTCCGGTCCGGATACGGTGCGGTCCGGACATCCGTTCCGGTTTTTACAAAACCGCAAGTGTGAACGGGGCCTAACAACATCACACATCTAACACGCAACAGTCATTGGAAATTCAGCCAAGCTCTTGGGTGGACTTCTCCAGTCATATTTCATATTTTGTCCACAGCGTCACAAGCAAGGCAGCAGCAATGCACGTTTTTCCGGACCACAGAATATGAAACCCCTCCCCCCACACACCAGACCACGCCGGCAGAAGATGCATGCATGCGCTGGGCTGCATGTATACACTAGCAAAATGCACCCATGTCATAGGCTCTCATGATTTGCCTCCGTCTGCCACATAAGAGATGAGAATATAAATGGCTGCAAGTACTCTGGTTACATCCATTCATAGAACGATTTCACATTGGCAATTTTCCATACACAGATCGCTGCAGAAAGTCCTCAGAGGTAACGCAATCGATGTCTCCTCACCGGAGGCTGGGCGCAGTTACTGAGGGACTCTGAGAAGGAAAGGTTGTATCCCGTCTTGGACAGAAGCGTCGTTCCATTGGTGAGACTGGAGTCCAGCATGGAGATGTGATCTTCCAGATCCTGCCAGGTTATCGTCTAGAAGAAAAATAAGCCAAGTGATGTTGAGGCTGGAAGGTGACCTCAAGCGAGGAAACACAACAGGTTTCATACTTACCCATCAGAGAGAAGTCTCTGCACAGCATACAGCTTACCCTTTTCTTCGGGGAATATCTAACTCGTTTTGTTTTTTGTTAAACTTGAAACAGCTTTTAAACTCCCCAAATTTTCTTACGGGTCCTTAAATATAATGGACTGACCAATAGGGATGCTCATATCAAGTTACTTTATATAGCACTGACATCTTCTGCAGCACTGTACAGAGTACATAGTCATGTCACTGACTGTCCTCAGAGGGGCTCACAATCTAATCCTACCATAGTCATAGTCTGATGTCCTACCATATTATTATTATGTATTTATATAGCACTGATATCTTCTGCAGCACTTTACAGAGTACATAGTCATGTAACTGACTGTCCTCAGAGGAGCTCACAATCTAATCCTATCGTAGTCTAATGTCCTACCATATTATTATTATGTATTTATATAGCACTGACATCTTCTGCAGCACATTACAGAGTACATAGTCATGTCACTGACTTTCCTCAGAGGAGCTCACAATCTAATCCTACCATAGTCATAGTCTAATGTCCTACCATTTTATTATTATGTATCTATATAGCAGCCAGTGACATCTCCTGCAGCACATTACAGAGTACATAGTCATGTCACTGACTGTCTTTATAGGAGCTCACAATCTAATCCTACCATAGTCATAGTCTAATGCCCTGCCATATTATTATTATTTATTTATATAGCGGTGACATCTTCTGCAGCACATTACAGAGTACATAGTCAAGTGACTGACTGTTCTCCTCAGAGATCACAATCTAATCCTACCATATTGGTAGTCAAATGTCCTACCATATTATTATGTATTTATATAGCACTGACATCTTCTGCAGCAATCTAATCCCCACCATAGTCATAGTCTAATGTACTAAATGTACTAACATATTATTATTTTGTATTTATATAGCACTGACATCTTCTGCAGCACATTACAGAGCACATAGTCATGTCACTGACTGTCCTCAGAGGAGCTCACAATCTAATCCTGCCATAATTATATTCTATAGTCCCAGTGTATAGTCATGTTACTAATGATCCCTGAGAGGGGCTCACAGTGTAATCATTGCCATAGTCCCTATTATGGTAGGATAATATGCAAACTCCATGCAGACTGTGTGCTAGTTTAGACCAGGAAGCTAGTGCTGTACGGTGGGAGTGTAATCCTGTATACCTCTGTGCTGACAACCCCCCCCACCCCCCCAAAAAAAAAAATCAGCTTTGACGTCACCCCTCCCCCAGGCAAATAATAAGTAGCTGGTTGTTCTGGAATCCGAGGCTTTCACTTTCATTTCCTGTCCTGCTGCCAGTGATGGCGTCTGCTGATCTGAGCGAGGAGCTGGAGTGTCCTGTCTGTCTGACCATTTATACAGATCCTGTAAGCCTGAGATGTGGTCACAACTTCTGCCGGGTCTGTATTGGGCGTGTGCTGGACTCACAGGAGGGGTCTGCAGGTTATTCCTGTCCTGAATGTAGAGAGAAGTACAAGGAGCGGCCTGGATTACACAGGAACATTGCTCTGAGGAAAATAGCAGAGCGTTTCCTGTCTACTCAGCCAGATCAGGAGGAGGCCGGAGTCCATTGTACTTACTGTGTGGACTCTCCTGTAGCTGCTGTTATGTCCTGTCTGATGTGTGACGCTTCTCTGTGTGATAAACACCTGAGAGTCCACAGCAAGGCACCAGAACACGTCTTATGTGCCCCCACCACCTCCCCGGAGACCAGGAAATGCTCCGTCCATAAGAAGATCCTGGAGTATTACTGCACTGAGGATGCCTCATGTGTCTGTGTAACCTGCACTCTGGCTGGAGAACATCGGGGACACCAGGTGGAGACACTACAGGAGGCCTCTGAGGAGAAGAAGAAGAAGCTGAGAAATGATCTGCAGACACTGATGGCAGAGACAGAGGAGGCTGAGAAAAGAGTCCAGAGTCTGGAGGAAGGCAGGAGAAAAGCACAAGAAAAAGCAGATGGTGAAGCAGAGAGAGTCACTGCCCTGTTTAGAGACCTCAGGAGAAGGCTAGAGGAGCTGGAGAAGAGAGTCCTGAGTGACATCATGAGGCAGGTACAATGCTATGATGACATCATCAGGCAGCTGGAGATAAAGAAGGAGGAGCTGTCCAGGAAGATGCGTCACATTGAGGAGCTGTGTCACATGACTGATCCACTGACTGTCTTACAGGAAGCAGACACAGGTGACTTGTGTGACACGGAGGACAGACATGATGAGCAGCTCCATGATGGAGGGGATCTGGATGTGGCCGGCATCTCACACACATTACACACAGGACTGGCTGATATCATGTCTGGGGTAACTGGGGGGATCTATATACAGCCTGCAGACATATTACTGGATGTAACCACTGCTTGTAATTGGCTACATATATCAGATGACAGGAAAACTGCATCCAAGTCACATACATGGCAGAACTGCCCAGAAACACCAGAGAGATTTCAGGATTATGCTCAGGTGTTGAGCAGCCGAAGTTTCTCCTCAGGGAGACATTACTGGGAAGTGGATGTTGGGGGATCAGTTTTCTGGACAGTTGGGATGTGTTACCCCAGTATAGACAGGAGGGGAGGTCAGTCAGTGATTGGAGGTAATAACAAGTCCTGGGGGTTGTACAGGTGGGATAATCTGTACTCAGTGACACATGACAGTACAGGGATCCGGTTACCTGATGGGATCCCCAGTGATAGAGTCAGAAGAGTCAGGATCTATCTGGATTATGAGGCCGGGCAGATCTCCTTTTATGCCCTGTGTGACCCCATCAGACACCTCCACACCTTCACTGCCACCTTCACTGAGCCCCTACATGCTGGGATATATGTATGGGATGGTTATATAAAGATATCTGGGGGGGAGTCAGGTGGTGTGAGAGCTCCGCCCACTAGTGACATCACAGGGAGAGGATTGTGATTGGCTGATTGTCCTGCCAGTAATTACTAGCTGTCTATGATTTCCAGGGACAATTCCTGGTTTCTGTCCTGAATCATTATATCCAGAGGGTCCAACCGTCCCGTTTTCGTCGGGACTGTCACGATTTTGGGGGGCTCTCCCGCTATCACGGTAGGAGCCCCCCAAGTCCCGGGCAGCAGTGGGCAGTGAGGGTAAAAAAAAAAATGATCGAGGCGCCAGCCGCGGGTAGTGGGATGCGGGACGCGTGCATCTCATTACTACCTCCCTCCCTCCCTTGGAATCTGGCCCCTGTGTCCCCCCGTTAGCAGTGCGGAGCGGGCTGTCATTACCTGCGTCCATGCCTACCGATGTCCAGCTTCATTCTGCTTCCTGTGACGTCGCAGGAAGCAGGAATGCAGAATGAAGCTGGACATCGGTAGGCATGGACGCAGGTAATGACAGCCCGCTCCGCACTGCTAACGGGGGGACACAGGGGCCAGATTCCAAGGGAGGGAGGGAGTTAGTAATGAGATGCATGCGTCCCGCATCCCACTACCCGCGGCTGGCGCCTCGATCATTTTTTTTTTACAGTGGCACCCATCCTCACCCTCCTCACCACCCACGGCCATCCTCACCACCCACGGGCACCCTCACCCTCCTCCCCACCCATGGCCATCCTCACCCTCCTCCCCACCCACGGTCAGTCATCCTCACCCTCCTCCCCACCCACGGGCACCCTCATCCTCCTCCCCAGCCACGGGCACCCTCATCCTCCTCCCCACCCACGGCCATCCTCATCCTCCTCCCCACCCACGGCCATCCTCATCCTCCTCTCCACCCACGGCCATCCTCACCCTCCTCCCCACCCACGGCCATCCTCACCCTCCTCCCCACCCACGGGCACCCTTACCTTCCTCACCACCCATGGGCACCCTTACCCTCCTCCCCACCCACGGCCATCCTCACCCTCCTCCCCACCCACAGGCACCCTTACCCTCCTCCCCACCCACGGGCACCCTCCCCAACCACGGGCACCCTTACCCTCCTGAACCAGGATAGAAATGACCAGTGTGGTTTGAATTATAAAACAACATAGGTTTCTTATAAAATCTTTATGGTATGCGTGACTAGAGGCGTGGTGAGGGCGTGGCCAGGGGTGTGGCAGGGGCATGGCTTAAGTGTCCCTTTTTCTCATCTCAAAAAGTTGGGAGGATCGGAAATCCTCATTTAGTGTCACATTATATTTTTGTTTCTCTGTAACTTATAACATATCCCCCAACCATTCCAAATTGGGTGGGACTGATTTCAGTGTCCTGTCCCGCCCCCTACTGGTAGAATCTCAGCTTCTCTCCCCTCTAGCATACAATATCTGGCACTTGCTGCACCTCACTGTCCCAGGACAGGCTGACACAACATGGCACACTGCTGGGCCTTCAACATGGATGATCCCGGTCAGGGATGCTCATCCGGATTTCTGGTATCCGGGTAACTCGAATATCCAACCATTTTTACCCTTTTCGGCCGGATCCGGATTCCGGATAGTCGGCCAGATATCCGGATAGCTATCTGCGGATAGTTTCCCCACCGACCCGGATATCTGGATTACAAGTTCAATAGCAAAAAGTACCTCTCTCTCTCGTCTTGCAGGGATTTGTAATATATCTCAAAAGCAAGCTCACATACCTTGGCCGGGATTCGAACCCAGGTCCACTGCTTGGAGGCCAGCTATGCTCACCACTATACCAACAACCACACACACAGCGAAGGACAGCACTTTGAAGTCTGGAAGATTCCAGGGCAAGGGTGGGAAGGATGAAAAGCTAGGTGGCCATGCAACCATTCCTGCTAACCGAAAGCTTACTTATAGACAGTCATATGAGACACATGCCGGATGCAGGGCTGTGTGGTGAGTGATCCTATAGGCAGTCATATGAGACACATGCTGGGTGCAGGGCTGTGTGGTGAGTGATCCTATAGACAGTCATACGGGACACATGCCGGGTGCAGGGCTGTGTGGTGAGTGATTATATAGACAGTCATATGAGACACATGCCGGGTGCAGGGCTGTGTGGTGAGTGATCCTATAGACAGTCATACAAGACACATGCTGGGTGCAGGGCTGTGTGATGAGTGATCCTATAGACAGTCATATGAGACACATGCCGGGTGCAGGGCTGTGTGGTGAGTGATCCTATAGACAATCATACGAGACACATGCTGGGTGCAGGGCTGTGTGATGAGTGATCCTATAGACAGTCATATGAGACACATGCCGGGTGCAGGGCTGTGTGGTGAGTGATCCTATAGACAGTCATACGGGACACATGCCGGGTGCAGGGCTGTGTGGTGAGTGATCCTATAGACAGTCATATGACACATGCCGGGTGCAGGGCTGTGTGGTGAGTGATCCTATAGACAGTCATACGGGACACATGCCGGGTGCAGGGCTGTGTGGTAAGTGATCCTATAGACAGTCATACGAGACACATGCCGGGTGCAGGGCTGTGTGGTGAGTGATCCTATAGACAGTCATATGAGACACATGCCAGGTGCAGGGCTGTGTGGTGAGTGATCCTATAGACAGTCATATGAGACACATGCTGGGTGCAGGGCTGTGTGGTGAGTGATCCTATAGACAGTCATATGAGACACATGCCAGGTGCAGGGCTGTGTGGTGAGTGATCCTATAGACAGTCATATGAGACACATGCTGGGTGCAGGGCTGTGTGGTGAGTGATCCTATAGACAGTCATATGAGACACATGCCAGGTGCAGGGCTGTGTGGTGAGTGATCCTATAGACAGTCATACGAGACACATGCCGGGTGCAGGGCTGTGTGGTGAGTGATCCTATAGACAGTCATACGAGACACATGCCGGGTGCAGGGCTGTGTGGTGAGTGATCCTATAGACAGTCATATGAGACACATGCCGGGTGCAGGGCTGTGTGGTGAGTGATCCTATAGACAGTCATATGAGACACATGCCGGGACTAGGGCTGTGTGGTGAGTGATCCTATAGACAGTCATATGAGACACATGCCGGGTGCAGGGCTGTGTGGTGAGTGATCCTATAGACAGTCATATGAGACACATGCCGGGTGCAGGGCTGTGTGGTGAGTGATCCTATAGACAGTCATATGAGACACATGCCGGGTGCAGGGCTGTGTGGTGAGTGATCCTATAGACAGTCATATGAGACACATGCCGGGTGCAGGGCTGTGTGGTGAGTGATCCTATAGACAGTCATATGAGACACATGCCGGGACTAGGGCTGTGTGGTGAGTGATCATATAGACAGTCATATGAGACACATGCTGGGTGCAGGGCTGTGTGGTGAGTGATCCTATAGACAGTCATATGAGACACATGCCGGGTGCAGGGCTGTGTGGTGAGTGATCCTATAGACAGTCATACAAGACACATGCTGGGTGCAGGGCTGTGTGGTGAGTGATCCTATAGACAGTCATACGAGACACATGCCGGGTGCAGGGTTGTGTGGTGAGTGATCCTATAGACAGTCATACGAGACACATGCCGGGTGCAGGGTTGTGTGGTGAGTGATCCTATAGACAGTCATATGAGACACATGCCGGGTGCAGGGCTGTGTGGTGAGTGATCCTATAGACAGTCATACGAGACACATGCCGGGGGCAGGGCTGTGTGGTGAGTGATCCTATAGACAGTCATATGAGACACATGCCGGGTGCAGGGCTGTGTGGTGAGTGATCCTATAGACAGTCATATGAGACACATGCCGGGTGCAGGGCTGTGTGGTGAGTGATTATATAGACAGTCATATGAGACACATGCCGGGTGCAGGGCTGTGTGGTGAGTGATCCTATAGACAGTCATATGAGACACATGCCGGGTGCAGGGCTGTGTGGTGAGTGATTATATAGACAGTCATATGAGACACATGCCGGGTGCAGGGCTGTGTGGTGAGTGATCATATAGACAGTCATATGAGACACATGCCGGGTGCAGGGCTGTGTGGTGAGTGATCCTATAGACAGTCATATGAGACACATGCCGGGTGCAGGGCTGTGTGGTGAGTGATCCTATAGACAGTCATATGAGACACATGCCGGGTGCAGGGCTGTGTGGTGAGTGATCCTATAGACAGTCATATGAGACACATGCTGGGTGCAGGGCTGTGTGGTGAGTGATCCTATAGACAGTCATATGAGACACATGCCAGGTGCAGGGCTGTGTGGTGAGTGATCCTATAGACAGTCATATGAGACACATGCTGGGTGCAGGGCTGTGTGGTGAGTGATCCTATAGACAGTCATATGAGACACATGCCGGGTGCAGGGCTGTGTGGTGAGTGATCCTATAGACAGTCATACGAGACACATGCTGGGTGCAGGGCTGTGTGGTGAGTGATTCTATAGACAGTCATATGAGACACATGCTGGGTGCAGCGCTGTGTGGTGAGTGATCCTATAGACAGTCATACGAGACACATGCTGGGTGCAGGGCTGTGTGGTGAGTGATTCTATAGACAGTCATATGAGACACATGCCGGGTGCAGGGCTGTGTGGTGAGTGATCCTATAGACAGTCATACGAGACACATGCTGGGTGCAGGGCTGTGTGATGAGTGATCCTATAGACAGTCATATGAGACACATGCTGGGTGCAGGGCTGTGTGGTGAGTGATTCTATAGACAGTCATATGAGACACATGCCGGGTGCAGGGTTGTGTGGTGAGTGATCATATAGACAGTCATATGAGACACATGCCGGGTGCAGGGCTGTGTGGTGAGTGATCCTATAGACAGTCATATGAGACACATGCCGGGGGCAGCGCTGTGTGGTGAGTGATTCTATAGACAGTCATATGAGACACATGCCGGGTGCAGGGCTGTGTGGTGAGTGATCATGTAGACAGTCATACGTGACACATGCTGGGTGCAGGGCTGTGTGGTGAGTCAACACATTGGCTTAAGACTTTACCAAATCCAATGCTCCAATATGGTGGTTCTGAGATGCTGACGAGGTAACAACAGGGCCGGCCCTAGACTTTTTGCCGCCTGAGGCAAATTTTGAAAAAATTATTGTTGCCCCGCCTCCCCCCCCCCCCAGTGGGGGGGGGGGGGCACCGCCGCCCAGCTGGAAGGGTAGCGGGCAGGACGGGGGTATTGGCCCTCGCCTGGGTCCCCCGTCCTCCGCTCCCCTCCAGCCTTAAATAGATCAGAAGCGCTACTCGTAAGAGGCAGTGGGTGGGGAGGACTCACCTCTTCCTCGCTCGATCCAGCGTGCGCTCCACTGACGTCACTTCCTGCAACGCCGTCCACTTACAATACAGTGGGCGGCGTTGCAGGAAGTGACGTCAGTGGAGCGCACGCTGGATCGAGGAAGAGGTGAGTCCTCCCCGCCCACTTCCTCTTACGAGTAGCGCTTCTGATCTATTTAAGGCTGGAGGGGAGCGGAGGACCGGGGGCCCAAGCGAAGGAGGCGGGGGGTCCAACCCCCCTCCCCGCCGCTAGGCCCAATACCCCCGTCCTGCCCGCTGCCCCTCCAGCTCGGCGGCCGGCTCCCCGCACCCACCGACGGGCGGATGCCGCCCCTAGAAATGTGCCGCCTGAGGCAAAAGTTTCACCCCGCCTCATGAGCGGGCCGGCCCTGGGTAACAATGTGTCTGATTAGAAGGTTAGATGCAGGTGCAGCAATCTCTGAGGAGTAGATCAGCAGGTTTATTTCTGGAGTCCAGTTAGCTGCTGAGCTCAGTTACCAGCTGCTGCATTTTACACCACAATGTGCAGCCGGTGGCAGCATTTCCCTCCCATAATAGCCCTGCTGCATGGAGAGCGCAGCTTTATCATTCTCACCATGTCCAGCTTGTCTGGCAGTGTTGCCAGCCGTCCGGATAGTTACAGATTTTACACAAATATACCACTAAAAATAAGTCCCCGTGATTTCCGTAATCAATGTGCCAGCGTTTGTTAAAAGAACGCTTGTTCCATGCGCCGCGCCGCATTTCACACATGAGCACTGGGCATATTTACAAACTTTCTTGGGGTGGGTGTTGCCTGGTTTTTGCCCCGCCTCTCAGCTCACTGCAGCAGCCAAGCCACACCCCCTCCCCAGCCATCTCCACCCCTCTTCTTCCCCTCCGCACACTTGCGGCTCGAGACCATCACCAAGACGACTCCGACTGAGTCAGAGGAGCCTCATGGTGACTGCCGGGGGGGGGGGGGGGCAGCAGGGAGATCGGAGAGCGGCAGACAGGGGTGAGGAGGCTGCTTATGGCTAAGCTGGAGGATATTGCCGGTTATCATTGTCACGTTATTATTATCTGTAGGACATTCAGCGTGTAGAGGTGTTCTGTGAAGCCCGCCTTTTCTTCGTTGTGTTCCTTGCAACATCCTCTAAGGGCGTGTATATTTGCACCACCCATGGCCACGCCCATGTTCTGTTGTGTGGCCATGCCCATTTTTGGTGCGCTGTCTGCGCCTCAGGAAACAAGATTCTTTGTCATTAAATTTGTATATCTTTGTCAGTAAAAAATAAGAAAGGTTGGCAGCACTGATGTCTGTTCAGCTTGCAATCAAGAAAATCCATTTTGAGATCAGCATTGCACAAAATCGATCCCTTTATCGATCAGAAGCTCAATGGACATGCTGGAAATGATAGAAAACCGGAAACTTCTCGTTGAATTGACAAACAAATTGCATTGTGTGTACCAGGCATGCGACAATAGGAAACTATGGGGGAGGTGCTGTATGTAAAATTGGGACGTGGCTAAAGGTGTTGCAGGGGTGTGTCTTTGTGTCCTTCTTTCATGATTCTAAAAGTTGGGAGGTATGTGACTATAATCTATATACTGTGTATTACTTCTAGTGATGATCTGCCTGTGATAAGAAATGTCAGTCACATGCAAATAATTATTTCTCTATCTTATTATATTCTGGATTCATTTTAAGATAAAAAAAATGTTATAAAGCAGATAAACAAGAAGCATTACTCATGAATATAAATATTTACTGACTGTGTCCAGCAGGGGGAGCTTCAGACACCTCATTAGGTTTGTACAGCCCTGCTTATCAGGTGTGCTTCTGTAATGAGATTACACTGCACTGCAGACTGACTTAAAGGGAACCTAAACTGAGAAGGATATGGATTTTTCCTTTTAAAATAATACCAGTTGCCTGAATCGCCTGCTGATCCTGCGTCTGTAATACTTTTAGCCACAGCCCCTCAACAAGCATGCAGATCAGGTGCTCTGACTGAAGTCAGACTGGATTAGCTGCATGCTTGTTTCGGGTGTGGGATTCAGCCACTACTGCAGCCAAAGTAATCAGCAGGACTGACAAGCAACTGGTATTGTTTAAAAGGAAACATCCATATCTGTCTCAGTTTAGGTTCCCTTTAAAGGTGCGTACACACGTACTACTATAAGAAACAACTGGTCTGTCAGACCCTCCCGCTGGGCGGGCGTTACAGCGATAGTAGAGCGTGTGAACAGTCTGTCGGCAGACTGATAACACTGTTTCTGAACGATCCGCTCAGCGCTCTTTTATGCAGCCCAATTGTTGAACAACTTTTGTTGTGAAACAAGTTGAAACAGCTAAAAAAAGTTTTTCGCTATTGTCCAAAAAGCCGATCAGACTGATAAGAGGTCAATCCAACTCTTGGATCGACTTGAGCTGCGTCTTATCAGTTGTTTGAACAATAGCAAACAACTTTTTTGGCTTGATAATTGTGCATTTAAAAGACTTGTGTTGAGTGTGTGTATGGGGCTTTACACAAGAGGGACACAACCCTCGATGTCAGGCATGCCCACAGTTCGGCCCTGGGGCCAAATGCTGCCTGCCGAGCCTTTTCTTGTGGCCCCTGAAGCTCTCTTAAATCTTTAAATAGGAACTCCAGTGAAAATAGTGTAATAAAAAAAAGTGCTTCATTTTTACAATAATTATGTATAAATGATTTAGTCAGTGTTTGCTCATTGTAAAATCTTTCCTCTCCCTGATTTACATTCTGACATTTATTACATGGTGACATTGTTACTGTTGGCAAGTTATGTAGCTGCTGCTAGCTGTTCTGGCTGTTACAGACAGCTGTAAACAGCTATTTCCTGTCTGTGAACCTTGTTACATTGTGGCAGTTTGCCCAGAGTACCGCGGTACCAGAGCCTCTTGTAGGAGGGGTTTCACCACAATATCAGACATATAAGGAATATATTTCTCATGTAAAAGGGGGTATCAGCTATTGATTGGGATAAAGTTAAATTCATGGTTGGAGTTTCTCTTTAATTGCATGTGGCCTGCAGGCACCTCATGCATCGATGATGGTAGCAAACTTTTGCCTTTGCTCTGCGTCCCCCTCCCCTGCAGTTCCATGGTGATTTATATAGGACTAAAAAAAATGCCCCCCGGAGTCCTGCATAACTGATATAGGACTGTGGATCGTGGCTGCAGGAGTCCCAGAGGAGGAGGAAGGACTGGTGAGTGAAGGGAGTGTATGCAAGGGGAGAGGAGGAGGCAAAGAGGATGTACGGGGGGAGAGAAGGAGGCGCAAGGGGAGAGGAAGAGGCAAAGAGGATGTACAGGGGGAGAGAAGGAGGCGCAAGGGGAGAGGAGGAGGCAAAGAGGATGTACGGGGGGAGAAAAGGATGCGCAAGGAGAGAGGAGGAGGCAAAGAGGATGTACGAGGGGAGAGAAGGAGGCACAAGGGGAGAGGAGGAGGCAAAGAGGATGTACAGGGGGACAGAAGGAGGCGCAAGGGGAGAGGAGGAGGCAAAGAGGATGTACAGGGGGAGAGAAGGAGGCGCAAGGGGAGAGGAGGAGGCAAAGAGGATGTACGGGGGGAGAAAAGGATGCGCAAGGAGAGAGGAGGAGGCAAAGAGGATGTACGAGGGGAGAGAAGGAGGCACAAGGGGAGAGGAGGAGGCAAAGAGGATGTACGGGGGGAGAGAAGGAGGCACAAGGGGAGAGGAGGAGGCAAAGAGGATGTACAGGGGGACAGAAGGAGGCGCAAGGGGAGAAGAGGAAGCAAAGAGGATGTACGGGGGGAGAGGAGGCGCAAGGAGAGAGGGGAAGGCAAAGAGGATGTACGGGGGAGAGAAGGAGGCGCAAGGGGAGAGGAGGTGGCAAAGAGGATGTACAGGGGGAGAGAAGGAGGCGCAAGGGGAGAGGAGGAGGCAAAGAGGATGTACGGGGGGAGAGAAGGAGGCGCAAGGAGAGAGGAGAAGGCATAGAGGATGTATGGGGGAGAGAAGGAGGCGCAAGGGGAGAGGAGGTGGCAAAGAGGATGTACGGGGGGAGAGAAGGAGGCACAAGGGGAGAGGAGGAGGCAAAGAGGATGTACGGGGGGAGAGAAGGAGGCGCAAGGAGAGAGGAGGAGGCAAAGAGGATGTACGGGGGGGGGGGGGGAGAGAAGGAGGCGCAAGGGGAGAGGAGGAGGCAAAGAGGATGTACGGGGGGAGAGAAGGAGGAACAGAGGGGGCACAGGAAGACTGGAGGAGGTGACAGAGAGGGTACAGATGTATAGGAGGAGGACTGGGGGAGACTATGGGACACAGGGAGGGAGGACAGGAAGAGACAAATAGGAGACAGAGAGACAGGAGGGGACACAGGGTGACAGAAAGGGAACAGCGTTATACAGACAAAGTCAGCTTAAAAACAAATATATAGTCCCTGTCTTGTTTGCTCACCGGGGACTCCCTGTATAATAGGCATAATGTACCTGGCGGAAACCAGTAAACACTGTTTATTTTCTCTAGTTCAGCCCTCCAGCAATCTGAAGAACAGTACAATGGCCCTTAGGCCCCATTCACACTTGAGCGTTTTGCCGGCAATTTCGGCAAAACGCTCAAACGCTAGCGAGCACTAGTGTGATTAAACCCTATGGGCGCATTCTTACTTGGGCGATTTGCGATAATCGCAACAAATCGCCCAAAATCGCTAAACGCGACGCCTGCACCATTTTCAGGCAATTTCCCGGCAATCGCGTATCAGTGCTATAGAAGTGCTAAACGCGATCGCGGAAAAATTGCTGTGGTGTTCAGTGATTTTTCCGTTGAAGAATCACTCACGCAAAACGCCGGCAATAAGCGCTGGCATTTTGCGCTGCCATGTGTGAATGGCGCCTTAGGACCCTTTCACACCGGGGCGGGGTGGTATTTTTACGGCACCCAGTCTATAGAGACTTTCATACTACAATGTGCGTCGCGTCACGACAGAAGTGATGTTTTCGCCACAACCTTGGCGCTGGTCCAAAACGACATTACTGCGGCGAGCTGCGGCGATCTGCAACAGCCCGGAAGTCATGTTAGTCTATGGCGATGCGTGGATTTTTAAAAAATAACCAATATGACCTCGCGGCACACATGCACGGAAGCTTATTCTTACAATAGGCTTCAGTGCACTTCTGCCTACCCCGAAGCAGGAAGTTACTGCAAGCGCATCACTTCCTGCTTGGCCCAATGCCGGATGTGGAATACCGCGTAGTAATGCAGTATTCCCCAAAGGCCTGTTTCTGGCGGGGTGGAAGAGGCGACGCACCACATCGCTGCCACCAGTTTACAGTGTGAAACTGGCCTCAGTCTAAAGATTTGGACACCCTTCTCTATATGGAGATGTGCGCATGTATAAGAGCCGTTACAAATAAAATAAGCATTCCCCAATCAGCAGCCGACCAATGATCACTATCAATAATTCCCCATTTATTAGAGGTAAACACAAGAAGTTTTTGGATCAGCACCCATCCAACGTAGAGAGAAACGTGTGCCCAAGCTTATGGCGTTCCACACCACTGGAGCCGTCAATTCAGTAAATCCACATGGAGCAGGCACCAGCGATGAAAAAAGTAATCTCTTTATTGATCACATGGATTAAAATCAGCAGTGATATTACAACGACAGACCGCTGTTTCGAGCCATAGGGCTCTTTATCAAGTTGTCAAAAACTGCAATACAAACAATCACCTTCCACCATTCCTTATATATGTTACGGCCAGAACCCGAAGTTTGGCCAGAACTAGAAGTGGCCGGCCACTTCGGGTTCTGGCCGGCCAATGCGCGAACTGGCCGCTGCGCTGCGGCCAATGTGAGAAATGAAACAATTCCTGTAAGGTTTAATGTGATGTTGTGGCCGCAGCGCAGCGGGGGGCAAAAAATGTATCACACATCTTTACTTTATTCAATGGCATTAAGCCGCCCGGCTTTTTCCTCTGCCTCTCTCTCCTCCCCCCCCCCCCCCCCCGCCTCTCTCTCTCCTTCTCTTTATGGGCACAGCCGGGCGGGGACACGCGTGTCCCTCCGGAGTCGTTCGTCGCGGCAGGGGAATCCTGCCGTTCTTGCAGAGCGGGTGCTGGCAGAAGCAATGTCTGCAGCCTCCCCCGCTCTGCTCTCCTGCCGCGAGGAACGACTCTCCTGGACACGCGTGTCCCCGCCCAGCTGTGCCCATAAGAGAAGGGGGGAGAGAGAGGCGGGGGGGGGGGGGAGGAGAGAGAGGCAGAGGAAAAAGCCGGGCGGCTTAATGCCATTGAATAAAGTAAAGATGTGTGATACATTTTTTGCCCCCCGCTGCGCTGCGGCCACAACATCACATTAAACCTTACAGGAATTGTTTCATTTCTCACATTGGCCGCAGCGCAGCGGCCAGTTTGCGCATTGGCCGGCCAGAACCCGAAGTGGCCGGCCACTTCTAGTTCTGGCCAAACTTCGGGTTCTGGCCGTAACATATACACAAATAGCACCAATCGGTGGTCAGTGTTTGAATCAACGAATCACAGTGCATAAACAGCATGGAGGACCTGATGGGGAACTGTGTAATACACCAAAATGCACACCCCTTCAGATTAGACCACTCCCACAGAATATGAATTTGGTAAAAAAGTACTTTAAATTCTCACCTATTGTAAACAAAAATATTCTCCAGCTTCCCTGACTTCATGTCTGGACATGGGGAGAGCCTCCAGCCCGCCGCGCAGTTTGCAAGATAAAAACGCCGTTTTCGCCAGCTCCAGCCAATCAAATTGTGACTAGTGTCAACCAATGAAAGGCCCCTATGTCTCCAAGCGGCGACCAATCCGCTTCAAGATACGCATCAGCCAATGGGCTATGCGTACGTCACAACGCGTCACACGCGGCGGTCAATCCGCATAGACCTGCGGCCAGACCAATAGGCAACGCGTATAAAACGACGCTTGGGCGGCGATGACCAATCCGCATGCACATGCGGACCAGCCAATAAACAATGCGTACATCGAGACAAAACAAAGGAGGCGGCCAATCCACAGTCATCAGCAGCGCATATACTGTAAACAATGCGTACTAAGTGACGCAACACAAAACTGGCCAATAAGTATAAATGACCATTCATGCGTTCCTGAGGACTGCATAGTAAGCATAAGGAGAGAACCGCCTCCTCTAAATAAAGCAGCCAATAGATTTCACACTAGCAGCTCAGATAACCATATATACAGGGCCGGATTTGTACTTTTTACCGCCCAAGGCCAACTATGCCGTCTGTATGGTTATTATCTCTATGTGCCCCAATGAGAATTCCCCTTACATTTCATCATTGGATGTCACAGACAATAACTATTTTAGTAATACGCGTATAGACTGTTATGTTTTCCTTAAGAACTTTTATGGTATGCTTGCCATCTCGTTAATGATGGATCCATTGTGTCATCATGAGAGTTAGGCTGATGTGTACCTGTAGGATAGAGCTTACAGGTCTTGCAGGGACGACACAAGTACATAGGACAGAGAGTTCAAAGGATAAAGCTGTCTTTGTAGATAGGGATGGCTGCACAGAACAGCTTTACTGCCCCTCACTGAGCCGCCCCTAAACTTCTGGTGCCCTAGGCCATGGCCTATGTGGCCTTGCCAGAAATCCGGCCCTGCATATATAGTGACCAGACACTCTCCCCACCCCCAGCAAAGTACAAGCCAGGAATCTAGATCAAGAAAAAAACTAGGAAAAACCCATGTACTCTTACTGTGTTATTAAAAATTTGACTCAGACACCACACACCGTCTACTACATCAACTAATAAAAATTCCCCTGTAATCAATATAGAGACAAACAAGCCACATGGATCCTAACAATTTCAGATGCAAAAGGACAGATCACAGTCTAAGTTTAAACCTCCATTACCCAGAACACCCAATTTTTTAATCCAAAATGCTTCACGTCTGGATAGCTCTTTATCACGATCCCTCCCCCCTCCCCACCCCATTGGGACCCCATCGATTATTTGGACTCTCAATTGTGAGACATTGTGGCCCGCCTCTACAAAATGTCTGGCCACAGCTTGAGTGTTATCCCTATTTCTGATGGCGGATTTATGGGAAGAAAGTCTCACTTTTAAGAGCCTTTGTGGTTTTTCCCACATAGGCCTGACCACACGGGCACTTAAGTAAATAGACCACAAATGTAGAATTACAATCATAATGCTCTCTAATGGTAAATGCTGTACCCTTGGAGGGGTGTCTAAAGACATCTCCCTTAATAATAGAGTTGCAAAGATGACAACTAAGACAGGGGTATGTACCTTTCCTCCCCTCTCTAGGTTTGTGTGATCTAGATTTTGTGTGCACCAACTTGTCCCTAATCGTGGGGGCAAGAATTTTCTCATTTTTTCTAGCTGTGTTTCTCTGTTGGCTCCCTCTGGAGAAAAAAAAAAAAATTCCGAAACAGAGGATATCCCGAACATGTATTCAGTACCCCACACAGGAATAGACGACCCAGGGATAATTCATCCAGGATGCCCTTTGTCTCCACTTTCAATACTTGTAGTACCAAGATCACTAATGTGATCAGGAAACACTGGCATTTACTAAGAGAAGCCTTCCCCAGGGTCCCAGAATTCCGTTACCCCCCTCTGGCATCTTTTAAGAGGGCCCCCACGATTAGGGACAAGTTGGTGCACACAAAATCTAGATCACACAAACCTAGAGAGGGGAGGAAAGGTACATACCCCTGTCTTAGTTGTCATCTTTGCAACTCTATTATTAAGGGAGATGTCTTTAGGCGCATACAGTAAAAAATGGCGCAGAGGAAATAATGGCGCACCGTTCTGCCGATTATAAAACGCTATTTACCGTTTTAATGTAAATACATTAAAATGGTAAATAGCGTTTTATAAAACAGCAGAACGGTGCGCCATTGAACAATGCAGGGAGCTAGCAGAGGGGGTCGGGCTGGCAGCGGGGTCAGGATGGAGAGACAGCGGGGTCAGGGTGGAGAGGCAGCGGGCTGGCAGCGGGGTCAGGATGGAGAGGCAGCGGGCTGGCAGCGGTGGTCGGGCTGGAGAGGCAGCGGGCTGGCAGCGAGGTCAGGATGGAGAGGCAGCGGGGGTCGGGCTGGAGAGGCAGCAGGGTGGAGGGAGGATTACGCAGCATTGGTATACATTACCTCGTCCCGGCCGGCGATCGCTCCTTCACTTCATAGCTTGCACGAGTCCTGCATCCAGCCAATCACCATGCGGAAACTGAAGCCGCATGGTGATTGGCTGGATGCAGGACCCGTGCAAGCTATGAAGTGAAGGAGCAATCGCCGGCCGGGACGAGGTAATGTATACACATCCTGCGTAATCCTCCCTCCACCCCGCTGTCTCTCCAGCCCGACCCCCGCTGCCAGCCCGCTGCCTCTCCACCCTGACCCCGCTGCCTCTCCAGCCCGACCCCCGCTGCCAGCCCACTGCCTCTCCAGCCCGATCACTGCAAAAAAAAATATTAACATATAAAACGATAAATATCGTTTTAAGTGCAGCGCCAGCGCCATTCTGACACTATTGGCGCTGTGCGCCATTTTTGCCTGTCCCCCTTTAGACACCCCTCCAAGGGTACAGCATTTACCATTAGAGAGCATTATGATTGTAATTCTACATTTGTGGTCTATTTACTTAAGTGCCCGTGTGGTCAGGCCTATGTGGGAAAAACCACAAAGGCTCTTAAAGTGAGACTTTCTTCCCATAAATCCGCCATCAGAAATAGGGATAACACTCAAGCTGTGGCCAGACATTTTGTAGAGGCGGGCCACAATGTCTCACAATTGAGAGTCCAAATAATCGATGGGGTCCCAATGGGGTGGGGAGGGGGGAGGGATCGTGATAAAGAGCTATCCAGACGTGAAGCATTTTGGATTAAAAAATTGGGTGTTCTGGGTAATGGAGGTTTAAACTTAGACTGTGATCTGTCCTTTTGCATCTGAAATTGTTAGGATCCATGTGGCTTGTTTGTCTCTATATTGATTACAGGGGAATTTTTATTAGTTGATGTAGTAGACGGTGTGTGGTGTCTGAGTCAAATTTTTAATAACACAGTAAGAGAATAGGGGTTTTTCCTAGTTTTTTTCTTGATCTAGATTCCTGGCTTGTACTTTGCTGGGGGTGGGGAGAGTGTCTGGTCACTATATATGGTTATCTGAGCTGCTAGTGTGAAATCTATTGGCTGCTTTATTTAGAGGAGGCGGTTCTCTCCTTATGCTTACTATGCAGTCCTCAGGAACGCATGAATGGTCATTTATACTTATTGGCCAGTTTTGTGTTGCGTCACTTAGTACGCATTGTTTATAGTATATGCGCTGCTGATGACTGTGGATTGGCCGCCTCCTTTGTTTTGTCTCGATGTACGCATTGTTTATTGGCTGGTCCGCATGTGCATGCGGATTGGTCATCGCCGCCCAAGCGTCGTTTTATACGCGTTGCCTATTGGTCTGGCCGCAGGTCTATGCGGTTTGACCGCCGTGTGAGATGCGTTGTGACGTACGCATAGCCCATTGGCTGATGCGTATCTTGAAGCGGATTGGTCGCCGCTTGGAGACATAGGAGCCTTTCATTGGTTGACACTAGTCACAATTTGATTGGCTGGAGCTGGCGAAAACGGCGTTTTTATCTTGCAAACTGCGCGGCGGGCTGGAGGCTCTCCCCATGTCCAGACATGAAGTCAGGGAAGCTGGAGAATATTTTTGTTTACAATAGGTGAGAATTTTAAGTACTTTTTTACCAAATTCATATTCTGTGGGAGTGGTCTAATCTGAAGGGGTGTGCATTTTGGTGTATTACACAGTTCCCCATCAGGTCCTCCATGCTGTTTATGCACTGTGATTCGTTGATTCAAACACTGACCACCGATTGGTGCTACTTGTGTATATAAGGAATGGTGGAAGGTGATTGTTTGTATTGCAGTTTTTGACAACTTGATAAAGAGCCCTATGGCTCGAAACAGCGGTCTGTCGTTGTAATATCACTGCTGATTTTAATCCATGTGATCAATAAAGAGATTACTTTTTTCATCGCTGGTGCCTGCTCCATGTGGATTTACCCATTTATTAGAGAAAATGGCTGAAAACTCTCAATTTCTTCATTTCTAAGCCCAAGAAATGTTTCCAATCTGTCCTACACCATTCAATTCTCATAGAAATTGCAGTGAAAACAATTCAGCCACTCCCAATCGACTTATATCGATAAAAAGGAGAATTCAATCAGATTTCTCACTCGCATGAAAGGAAAACTTTCAAAATCAAAAGACAAAATCAGCGGGGTACAAGATGACTCCAGTACTGGGCCTTGTAGAGACCCCTGATGGGCACAGTGTATGGGGCCTCAGAATGGATAGATTATGCTGCTGGTCCTGCCTATGGGTACATGTTAGATCTTCTGGGCTGCAATGGCAGAAGCTGAATTCCTCACATACAAATGGCACATCTGTGTGTAATACCTCAAACTGTCCAAAGAAGGCATTATTGGCTCCATACACAGGGTTTGGAATGGTCATTGACGGAGGATTTCCATTGTTTGTTACGTCTAGATCATCGTCATCATCATCATCATCCTCCTAGAATCAGAAGTACGCAGAGGTGAGTTACATTACCGAGAACTCGTATACTTAGTACTTTTAAAGTGTATGGATGGCTGTAGAAGGTGTGAGATTTCGGTATTTAACCATTTCCCCTCCCCCGGGACGAGTAACTACGTCCCTGCAAAATGCCATAACTCTGTGCAGGAGCGTAGCTACTATGTCCCTCCCCACCGCGCGTTCCTGCTCGCCCTTGTGCGATCCAGCGCCCGTTACCGCCGCTAATCATTAACACAGTTCCCATTCATTGATCTAAGTCCCCGTGTGAATGACTACAGCCATCTATGAGACGGCGCCGCCATTTACAAAGTGTACGCAGTGCTTCCTGCTTGCGTAGTAATACTACGCATAAGGAAGTGAGCTGTGAGGACATCTTGTAACCAAATAGTTTTTCAAATAAATGACCTATTTTGACATTGTTTAAACATTTTAAATTAACCCCTGACCTCCCACACACCGAATCTTTTTTTTTTTTTGGGGGGGGGGGGGGGGGGGGGAATTACAAAAAAAAAAGCATAAATAGTTACCTTAGGAACTGAACTTTTTAATATGTACTGTATGTCAAGAGGGTATATTACTATTACTTTAATTATGGGCTTGTTATTAGTGATAGACGCAAAACTGATATTGGCGCCATACATTGTACTATGAAAAAAATTTGAATTGTTGCAATAACCGGGACAAATGGGATAATAAAATGTGTGGGTTTTAATCACACTAGCATGTATTATTTTAAAACTATAATGGCTGAAAACTGAGAAATAATTAATTCCCATTTTTTTTTCTTAATTTTCCTGTTAAAACACTTTTAGAATAAAATAATTCCTAGCAAAAAGTACCCCTCAAAGAATGCCTAATTGGTGGCGAAAAAAACAAGATATAGATTGTTTCGTTGTGATATGTAGTAATAAAGTTATAGGTGAATGAATGGGAGGAGCGCTGACAGGTGAAAATTGCTCTGGTTTTTTAAGGGGAAAAATCCTTCGAGGTGAAGTGGTTAAAGGGAAGGTTCAGGGAGGGTGGGTAAAAAATCAAAATCAATTTCCACTTACCTGGGGCTTCCTCCAGCCCGTGGCAGGCAGGAGGTGCCCTCGCCGCCGCTCCGCAGGCTCCCGGTGGTCTCCGGTGGCGCGCCCGACCTGGCCAGGCCGGCTGCCAGGTCGGGCTCTTCTGTGCTCCAAGGCCCGGAACTTCTGCGTCCCACGCCGGCGCTCTGACGTCATCGGACGTCCTACGGGCTCTACTGCGCAGGCGCAGAACTACTGCGCATGCGCAGTAGAGCCCAGAGGACGTCCGATGACGTCAGAGCGCCGGCGTGGGACGCAGAAGTGCCGGGTCTTGGAGCGCAGAAGAGCCCGACCTGGCAGCTGGCCAGGTCGGGTCGGCCACCGGGAGCCTGCGGAGCGGCGGCGAGGGCACCTCCTGCCTGCCACGGGCTTGGAGGAAGCCCCAGGTAAGTGGAAATTGATTTTGATTTTTTACCCACCCTCCCTGAACCTTTCCTTTAAAGTGCACCTGAAGTGAGAGGGATATGGAGGAGAACATATTTATTTCCTTTTAAACAATGCAGATTGTCTGGCTGTGCTGATTCCCTGCCTCTAATATACAGTGGGATGCAAAAGTTTGGGCAACCTTGTTAATCGTCATGATTTTCTTGTATAAATCGTTGGTTGTTACAATGTTAATTAAATATATCATATGGGAGACACACACAGTGATATTTGAGAAGTGAAATGATGTTTATTGCATTTACAGAAAGTGTGCAATAATTGTTTAAATACAATTAGGCAGGTGTGTAAATTTGGGCACTTTTATTGTCATTTTATTGATTCCAAAACCTTTAGAACTAATTATTGGAACTCAAATTGGCTTGGTGTAACGATTACGGAATTATCTCCGTGGTCAGCGCACAAGATGTGCGCCGACACTGCGGAAGTTCTCCACAAGCGTATTAAACGATAGAACCCAGCTTTGGTGCAATGCACCTGTAGAGAGAAAGTGAGCACAGAGACAGAATGTATGTGTGTCCGCCAATCTAGTCACCACCCGGCGACGGTGAACACACAACAGCGGAAACCAAGTGGGAACGCAATCGCAAGAGTGGTGATTGCCAACAGCGACATAGGACCGAGTAGAGACAGAGCACAAGTGAAGCGAGAAAGACACAGCAAACAACAATGATCAGAACGCCAAGGAAAATAACAAACGCACTCGCTAAGCGCGGTCGCCGCACGAAAAGCGCAACAGTGACAAAACACGCTAATGGCGCGTTCTCCGCACGAGAAGAGCAACAGAGACAAAATGCGCCAACCCTAACTAACCAATGTAACACAAAAATGAATAGAGAACGCGAACGCTTACTAAACGGTTACCTCACCGAGCCTACAGCAAGCGTTCGTTCCAGACAAGACAGAAGGAGTAACCAGTAGCCACCGCAGCTCTGGCCTACACTCCCAGACAGAGTAGAGAAGGAACCACCGCCACTACCGCTAGGGCGAATGCAATACCGACAGACAGAACGATTTCCTGTCGACCGCTGCTGACGACAAGACAATCGCAACAGACAGACAGTACAAGGCAATACAGATAATTACAACCTGACTACGCTAGAAGGAATGCTAGTGCACTCCCAAGGAATTACTCTAAGATATCTTAGCAAACAATTAGCAAAGGCTGAGGCTCCAGGCAAGTTAGCAGGAACAAACCTCTATGACTAGCAGGGAATTCTGGGAGCAAAAGGTATTTATACTGCAAGCCATCAAAGGAAGCAGCTAAGCAATTTGCATGACAAGTGGATGCAAATTCCTCACCAGCAGAGCAACTCTGAAACTTGCAGAGTGAAGACAGGTCTCCTTTCCAGGGACCTGCAGCACTCAGACCTACAAAATGGTCAAAAAGCTGTCTGTCTGTGCAGACAGCAGAGCGGACCATTACAGTTGGTAAGCTCACTGACCCCTGACCTCCATACACAGATAAATCCAATTATGAGAAAGATAATTTAAAGGGGTCAATTGTAAGTTTTCCTCCTCTTAATTTTCTCTGAAGAGTACCAACATGGGGGTCTCAAGACAACATTCAAATGACCTGAAAACAAAGCTTGTTCACCATCATGGTTTAGGGAAAGGATACAGAAAGCTGTCTCGGAGATTTCAGCTGTCTGCTTCCACAGTTAGGAACATAATGAGAAAATGGAAGACCACAGGCTCAGTTCAAGTTAAAACTTGAAGTGTCAGACAGGGGAGGACTGGCCAGGGGGGAAGGGGGGGGATTTCCCCCCAGGCTGCCTCTCCTTTAATGATTTAGGGCTGGCCGATCCACCAACTGCTTCGATAATTATCCAATCGGATGAAAATCTGTGCCGCCACAAGCATGCCCAATCAACAATTTGACTTATTTTGGGTGGAAAGTAATTGAATGTATCAATCTGAGATGCTGGGAAATCTCGGGCCGATGTATTCGTTAAGTGCGATAACAAACTATGTACGCAATGGAAACCCCGGCGGTTTCCCTCAAAATCTATTATGTACCCCACGGTGCCTGTGCATTTTTACTTTACCTGTCATGCTGTCCCTCTACTATCCTTGCTGTATTTCTGCATTGGCATGACCATGTGACTACCGGTATATAGCACGTGGGGCGCATGTGACGTCATTTGGGCTGGGGCTGCCATGAAACCGGGCCTCTAGTTTGTGTTTTCCCTCCAGGCCAAAAGGTCCCAGTCCTCCCCTGGTGTCAGACCAAGAAAAATCTCAGATAGACAGAAGCGACGAATGGTGAGAACAGTCAGAGTCAACCCACAGACAAGCACCAAAGACCTACAACATCATCTTGCTGCAGTCACTGTGCATCGTTCAACCATCAAGCGCACTTTACGCAAGGACATTCTGTATGCGAGAGTGATGCAGAGGAAGCTGTCACAGGAGCCCTCAGTGGCTGACCGCACTTAGCCTTCTAAACGGTGCCAGCGCACAGATCGTGCGAACTCTGGTCGCAGTCAATGCGCAGGAACCGTTAAGAATTAGCCGCAGACAACTCAGAAGGGAGCCTGTGAGACACGGGTAATTACAACGTCACCTACTGGTTCAGAGTAAACTGCCACCACCGCGGTTACTATGGGACCGTGGGGCCCACTAACTGACTGACTAATCCTGCGAATAAAACGGTTAAACACACGATATTCTGTCTAGCCAACAACAAACAAACAGTAGCGTATCTTCAGAGACCCGGGATCATTTCTGTGTGTGCTGATAAGCAGGGTAGCGGAAAGTGAATGACTTGGAGAAAGTCGTTTATTCACGCAATATAAATAATTAATATATACAGACAATTATGAAAATCAACAATTATGAAAACAGTAATAGCCAGTATGAAAAATAAAAGAAGGGAGAAAAAATACTTAGTTGCTGGAAAGATGTCCTTATTGTGGGAAGAATCATAAAGTCCTTGGTTTCAAAGTCCAGAGTTCAGAGTTCAGACCAGGTGGATGCCAGCATATCCTCAAGCTGGCATCTGATGAGTGCAAGATGTTTCAGTGTGGAGGACACAGCCCGCCTGCTGGCTCTGTGCTTTTGATGAAGCTGGTTTGGGGGTGTGGCAATGCCAGCCCCCTCTGAGCTACCAGCAAATGACAGTTCATTCCCTCTGAGAGATTTTAGAGCTAAACTTATGAATTGCTGTAACTCCTGAACCATACACGTTACATTTAGGGGGGTAACAGCTTCATACTTGGAGGAAAATACAGATTAATATGATACCTGACATGGCTAGTGCATCAGATCAGGGTCCTGAGTAGATTCATACCTGGGTGGTAGGGGCCCCGGGCCCCTCTCGACTGGTATCAAGAGATCCAGCATGACCCTACGGATCCAATGATACCGCTCTCATAACCACCCTATTTATTGTATTCTGTAAATGGGCAAAAGATTATATTGTACATTCATTTCTTCCTGCTAAGGCCTTCAGCCTGACTGGAGTCCAGCTGTGTCTGCTTCTTGGCTATGAAAGGCCCTGTTGGCTCCTTCAATTAACATCTGAATGTGAAATCTGCTTAGACAACTGAGTTTACACCTCTGGCTTGTTAAGCAGTCACAGGGCCAGTCTTCCTGCCAGCTGCTTGTCACCTTATACCTGATGGATGGGCCATCAGCACAGCTTGAAGCCAGGGACTCTCTGGGCCCAGGCTCATTAGCATATCAAAAGGGCCAACCAGCATTTGGAATGGTGCTCTCTTTGCTAAGAAAAGGACTGCAGACCTCCTACACAATAAAACCAGATTGTACCGATTTGAAGCGCAATCGACGCAGGAATCGAGTGCGATCGTTCTTTTCTTCACGGGCGATTCCAGGACGCGCCTGCGTCCCCGCAATCGTCCGTGACAGCCCCCCCCCTTGTCCGTGGCTTAGCCACTCATCCGCAAGATAACCTGGCTGACGGGCCTCGAGTTGCCGGTACGGCGGGAAAACCTATTGGAGCCTGTGGCTCGGTTCCCCTGGACCGGTCGCGGTCTGCTACCCTCAGGGTTGACCCAACATGGACCGTTCTGGACAGGGCGTTTGCGCCACTGCAGTCGGACGTGGTGTCTGCCGGGACTGCGGACAACGGGCAGTGGGTTGGTTAGGTCAACAGCCAGCCCACGCAGGGTTCCCCTGCTGAGTGGCTGTGGACCTAAGGGAACCCCGCGGGAATCCCTGGACCTGCCCAGCTCCTGACAGACGGCACATGCCCTGCAGTAGTTTGCTACATCCCTGTTCATCCGGGGCCAATAAAACTGGTTCCGAATACCGGCGAGTGTCTTGCGGACCCCTGAGTGCCCTGTCAGAGGATTACCATGTGCGGATTTCAGCACATGTCCCCTGAACGCACTCGGGACCACAAGCCACTTGGTATTCCCGTGGGATCTACCTGTAGGGGGCTGTACAGACTCACTGTACAGTCTCCCACCTTCCCAGTACACCTTGAAAGCGGCCCCGTCTGCGAGGGGCTCAGCGGCTTGCTGCCTGAGCACCTCCAGGCTTGGGTCACTTTGTAGTGCGGCTGAGAATACGGCGCTGTCAGTTTCAGCCAACTGGCTCATGTCACACGAGGCCAGCGGCTGAAAGGTCTCATCCCTGCGGTCAGAGGAGGGGGAGGAGGCCGGAACCCCCTCCACCTGTTCTGAGCTCGGGTTCTGAGCAGTGCAGCTGCGCGGTATTGCTAGCACAGGTACACTGTCAGAATGGCACAGACGGACATTACTCAGATCATCATTGCATGCAGTAATGACATTGACAGGTATAGACATTTTTTCATTACAGACAGGTTGTACAGGAGACTCAGGTACAGTTACAGCATCATCACAACAGACAGTCTGTACCTCAAACTCAGGTGCCTTTGAAGCAGGCACTATTGAACCTGGTACCCTTGAACTGGGCACATTCAACCCACCTCCCCCTGGTGCTCCCCCAAGTGTATAAAGTACCTGGTGGTGGGTGGAGAGTCCGTCTCCTTCCGTGAGCGACAAGGCGGTCGTGGCAGGTTCATAGTAGGACACAAGCTTGCCCAAATCAGTCCCTAGCAACACAGGGACTGGGAGATCCTTCATAACCCCAACAACCCTTTCTTGGACCCCTCCCACTCCCCAATCCAGCTTCACTCTTGCGTGGGCTATGTGGAAAAGGGTGCCCTCTACTCCAGTAAGGGCAAGGGATCGGCTGGAGCTGATGCTCTCCTTTGGCACAAGATGTGAGTGAACTAACGTGATGTCAGCTCCGGTGTCTCGAAATCCGGTGACAACTTTGCCGTTCACTCTAACAAGTTGCTGCTGGTCGGTTCGGTCGCGGGTTTCCTGTCCGCGTGCAAACAGGACAAAATCTGATGATCCAGGCTGTGGTTCGCTGGCGGGTTGCCTCTGCTGTGGGTGAGGTGCAGGTGATGCAGATGATCCAGGTGCTGGTGGTGTCTGTCTCCGCTCCGGACAGTCGAATTTCATGTGTCCGGGCTGGCGGCAGTAGTGACAGGTGACCTCTCCAGGCGCGGCAGGCCTGGGTGCAGCAGCTGCGCTGGGTGGCCTCTGTGGCGGACGGCTCACAGGGGCAGGAGGGTCTGCCGAGGTATTGGGCTGACCTCCTCTCCAGCTGGATGGGACAGTTCTGCGGGTATCAGCCACCCGGGTAGTTGCAAAAGTCTCAGCAAGGTCTGCAGCGACAGTTGCTGAAGCCGGCCTGCGTTCTAGCACAAACTGGCGTACATCAGCAGGGCAAATGTTCAGAAATTGTTCCAGGACTATCAAGTCCTCCAGGACATCATAAGACCCTTTGGTGAGGCCTAGTGTCCACTGGCGGAGTGTGGTGAGCAAGCTGCTGGCCACATCTCGGTACGAATCAGAAGGCTTTTTCTGCCAGGCCCTGAACTTTTTCCGATAGGCTTCTGGCGTCAGCTGGTACTTAGTAATGATAGCGTCTTTTATAGCAGCATAATCATTATCCTTCTCCGCAGGCAATTCTGCGAAGGCATCAAGCGCTTTGTAGCGCAGCAAAGGTGTCAGATGTCTGGCCCACTGGTCTTGGGACAGACGATACTGACGGCATGCTTTTTCAAAAGACCGCAAAAACAAGTCAATGTCAGTGTCTTTTTCAATATTAGCAAATTTAAATTTTGCACTTACGGGTGCTGCAGCTCCTTCGGCAGGGAGGCTGGGCGGTGAACTCCGGCTGGCCTGTTGAACCTTTGCCATGTTGAGCTCATGCTGTCGTCTCTCCCGCGCCTCTGCGGCATCCCTCTCCGCATGGCGTTCAGCAGCAGCAGCAGCAGCTGTGCGTTCCGCAGATTGGCGTTCCTCAGCCGCCTTGCGTTCTGCAGATTGGCGCTCCTCACGCATGTACTGCAGGTACTTGTCCAGGTCAGTCTCCATGAGCTTTTGTAATGCCTGCTGCATTACCGGGTCAGCACCCATGGACAGTCCAGTACTGGCCAGTTCCGGGCGAGTACTGTCAGAAACTCTGGGATTGGGGTCCACACTGACATTCTCCGGCGTAACTGTTGATGCAGGGCCCTCAGGATGCACAACCTCTGTACGGTCCGGAGTCTCAGTCTCTGGTTCCCCTCGATTGTCAGATGGGCTGGTATCCACCTCAGCGGACACTCCCGGCTCCCGCAGTTGCTGGGTATCCCATCTGGACAAGTCGGCTATCAGGTCCCGTTTTGTCTTGCGGAGGATGCCAATGCCCCTCTCTTCGCAAAGATTTTCCAGGTCTGCTAGGCACATGTTCTGGTAGTTCCCGGACATTTCCATGCCAAATAAAATAAAACTTTGGGGAAGGGGTACTGGCTACACAGTCTCTCTGTATATATAAAAAATATATTGCCTTCCAGCTACACCAACGAATTAGTTCGTTTCTCGATAGCGCTAGCGCTATCGTAGATACTTTCAGCACAACACAGGTCCCACCCGCTGCCTAACACTGTCACAAGAGCCCCACTGGCCGTGAACACGCAAAACCGTCCGATCCGATTCTAGCACACAGATTGAGAGCTATGGACGCAATCTGCGTAGAATTGGCGGAGTTTGAGCGTCACGACGCAGTAGGGAGCCTGTGAGGTTACGAAAATACACTTTTACTCCAACCCAGGGGTAGATTTGCCACCATCTCTGTTTTCTATCAGCCCAGAGAAAACTGCTAACTGGCTATAGACCTGTGAAACAAACAACCGGTTAAAACTGTGCAATTCCTATAAGCCTTTTCTCCACCCACAGCACAAACAGAGCCACTTGAGGTATGCTAAAGCACATTTAGACAAGCCAGCTTCATTTTGGATTAAGGTACCATGGACTGATGAAACTAAAATTTAGTTATTTGGGCATAACAAGGGGAATTATGCATGGAGGAAAAAGAACACAGCATTCCAAGAAAAACACCTGCTACCTACAGTAAAATATGGTGGTGGTTCCATCATGCTGTGGGGCTGTGTGGCCAGTGCAGGGACTGGGAATATTGTCAAAGTTGAGGGACGCATGGATTCCACTCAGTATCAGCAGATTCTGAAGACCAATATCCAGGAATCAGTGACAAAGCTGAAGCTGCGCCGGGGCTGGATCTTTCAACAAGATTAAAGGATCATCCTTTTTAGAGAGTGGATACATTTTGTGTATGCGATTTCTAAGCAATGTTTTTTTTGTCGTCTGCTTCCATTCTTCCTGAATCAGGTCTTTCACTTCCCCCATAACAGGAAAAGAAGCATGTGATTTATCAAGATGCTTGAAGTATATTTTCTTTTTCGCTTTTTCTGATTGGTCTTCCTCTTCCTCCCATTCAATGGCCTCTTTGATTTGCGAGATAAACGCCGGAATGGAGGAGAAATCAATTACCGATCTTCCGAAATCTCTGAATCTTGGTCTGAAGGAACATTAGATTGTTGTCAAAATCTGCTCTGTTGGCCTTGATTCCCTGGACTGCTTTGTTTCCTATGCAGCTTGCATAGTTCAGTCCAGGGGAAAGAGACCTTTCTGTCAGTTTGCAAGGCTGACTGATTTGCATCCACTTATCTTGCAAATCTGCTTGTCTGCTTCCTTTGAAGGGTTCTAGTATTTCTTCCCAGAATTCCTCACTCGACATAGTTTCTGATTAGGGAAACTTATCTTGGAGCCTCAGTCTCTGTTGTATCTCGTTGCGAATATTCTAGTGTAGTTAATTATTAGGGAGTGCACTTTGTACTTCCTATAGTGCAGTCAGGTTCTGTTTTATTTGTACTTTTTATTCCTGTGCTGTCTTGTCTTGTCCTTGCGATTTGTACTGTCACCTGCGGTGGCTGACAGTGAATAGTTTGGTCTCGCTCCTAGATCGTGTTCGCCCTAGCGGTAGAGGCGGTGGATCTCCATTGTCTGACTCTTGGAGTATAACCTTAGCTGCGGTTGCTACTGGTTACTCCTTTAGTCCGTCTTGTCCAGCACGAACGCTTGCTGTTGTCTGGGGTGAGGCAACCGATTAGCAAGCATTCGCGTTATTGGTCTGTCGTCATTTTTCTGTGTTCATATGTTAGTTAGGGTTGGTACGTTTTGTCACTGTTGCGCTTATCGTGTGGTGGCCGTACTGTTAACGCGTTTGTCTCTGTTGCGCATTTCGTGCGGGGACCGCGTTTAGCTAGTTCATTTGTTATTTTCTTTGACGTTCAGATTGTGGTTCTTTGCTGTGTCTTCCTTACTCAGTTCACGCTCTGTCTTTACTCAGTCTTGTGTTGCTGATAGCAATCACCTCTCTTGCGATTAGCTTTCTCACTCTGGTCTGCTCTGATGTGATATGTCTACCGTCGCGGGGTGGCGACTAGATTGGTGGACATTCTTGTTGTCTGTCTCTGTCTTTGCTTTCTTCCGAGTTGTTGCTTTGTTGCTTAGTTTGGCTTATCGGGCAATTTCAATCTGGCCTCTGTGGTTGTACAGAGGACTTGTTCCTCTGTACTCCACAGTTTCATCTGCTGGTTGGAATTCTCCTCAGTTGTCCTATCTTGCTTAATCATGCAATTTCAAACTGGCATCTGTGGCTGTGCAGAGGACTTATTCCTCTGTACTCCACAGCTCCATCTGCTGGTTGAAACTCTCCTCTACAAATTTATACTGGGTACTTTGCTTCTGTGATTGTGGCAATTTCCTTCTGCTTCAGCGCACGTGGTGTGCGCTGGTTGGAAATCGCCCGCAGATCGTTACAATTGTTCCTGAGTTTGGACATCTGGTTGTGACTGTTGAGAAGGTTTCACCATTTGCACCATTGCATTTTTCACAGTTTGTTTAACAACATCTGTCAAGTCGTTACTTTCTCCAGCAATTTCTCCAAAACAAGATGCTCAAACTATCTTGTCAGGCAATCTCTCTTTCCCACAGATCCAGCACTGATCTTCAGAAGGTCTGTTTGTTTTCTTAACACATTTGCGAGGTGGTGACACATTATGCTGTTCCATATCAGAAGAACTAGTTGACATGCTATTAGAGGTGTTTCTCTTCTTAGAAGACACTGAAAAAGAGTAACTGCTAGAAGAAGGTCTTTTGCTTGTTGTGTACGTAGAAGAATTTCCATGCTTCTTTATACTTTCTGCAGTCTCCTCCCGGGAACGTTGAGGGCTAGAGAAAAGAAGGAAACATATTTACTAACTGCTCACCCTCTGGAGAGCATAGGCCTGAACTGACCTTCCTTACCTATTGTGTTTATTATGGTCTTTCCTGGAATGTTTACCCATGACAGCAGCTGAAATACGATGTAAATAAGACTCATATTAGGGTCTATACTCCATATAGAGATCACGGGCTGCATAAGGTGGTACATAAAAGACTCACCAAATACCAGGTACTTTTGGGCAAGCGAGGTCACACCAAAGATCAGTCCTGCGTAGTGGTATCCGCACAGGAGCAATTCGCTTACTAGGGACAGGCTGCAGCTGAAGACGTCGTCTTTTATTACACCAGGCGCGGCCTGATGTTATTTGCCCACGCTAAAGATGGCCGCCGAAGCTTCCCCCATAGAGTTGCAACTATGCGCTAGGATACAATACGGTCTCCCTCTCATCTTGAAAAAGCGGGGTTATACCCGCGAAACTAGTTGGTCCGGTGAGGGGACCTTCTGCCTCTCTCTGCCCTGCTGTGCCTGCCTCCATCTTCATTACGCTGGGCTAAGTATCGCACTTTTTCTTTTCTTCACCATTAGGTTGTTCCCTTGCTTCATTCACTGGTCCTGCCTATCCTTTATTCTTAGGATTAAGCACTGCAATGTTGGATATTAACACTGATCACGTTTTGTATTAAGAGGTATTTGTATTAGGTTTTCTATGTTATATTGGCTATGTTATATTGGCTATTTCACACATGACAGGTTATTAGCTGTCTCTGACCACAATACTGAACCCGGGTTCTATCCGAGTGGGGCTCATTTACTGAGCCCTCCAAGGATTCATAACATTAACATTGGTACTATTCAGGAGGCTACATTTATATTCTCTGTGTGTATTTATATATATATATATATATATATATATATATATATATATATATACCCCTGTATTTTGCACAGTTTATCATGGCAGAGAGAGACTTTTGGGTTGTGCCCCATGTTTTAATTGTTTTTAAATAACATATGAATATTATGTGAAGTGCATTATCATCATTTTTTGATATAATAAAGATATGTATATTTTTTGATATTATACACTTTTGTCCTGAGTGGTGCTGTATACAGGGTTTCTTTCTCTTTGTACTTTTGTAACTATGCGCTAGGAGCTAAGATGGCTGCCGTTACCTATGCCCTCCCCGCACATGCGCAGAGGAACTACCAGAGGCCGCTCCCGGAAGAGACAGCCAGCAACAGCGAGAAATCGGCAATGTGAAGCCGACAAATGCTGTAACCCCCCCCCCCCCCCCACAGACCATCGGACTGCAGAAGGGATGGATGGAATATAGCAGTAAGCACTATGATTTTAATCATATTTAATGATTTGTAACACACTGGTGACCATGACCAACCAAACATCTGACCCCATAGGCTCATTTAGATTCCTGGGGAACAAAGCTTCGGCCAGTTGCCTATAACTGGCTGGACCTGCAATAATGCAGAGGTAAGGTATTAGCTGTAATGATCTGCTCAGCTGCCTGTGCAGGCAGGCAGCTTTTTGACCATTGTGTAGGTTTGCATGCTGCAGGACTCTGGAAAGAAGAGCTTCTGTCAGTTTTGCAGCTTGTGCTTGCTGAGGAATTTGCATACGTTGTCATGCAAATTGCCTGGCCACATTCATTGGAGGTGTGTACTATAAGTACTATGTGTTTCCCACAATGCTTGGCTGGTCATAAGGATTCCTTCCTGTGAAACACTCCTGGAGGAGTGTCAGCCTTACTCTTTGTTTGAAGTTCAGCTTAGAGTAATTTCTGAAACTGCGCTAGGCAGGTTCCCCTAGTGCAGTTAGGATTGCTTATCTGTTTTGTTTGTTCTGTTGCGATTGTCCTGTCCCAGCGGTGGTCGACAGGAAATCGTTCTGATCTCTGTTCTTGGAGTATAGCTGGTGCAGCGGTTGCTACCAGCTATCTCTTCTGATCTGTCTCACTTGGATCGCACTAGCATCTTGCGCTAGCACTGTTGATCCTTCTGTTCTGTCTCCTTGGATCGCGCTAGCCACTTTCCGCTAGTGCTGTGGATCCTTCTGTTCTGCCTTCCTGGATCGCACTAGCATCCTGCGCTAGTGCTGTGGATCCTTCTGTTCTGTCTTCCTGGATCGCGCTAGCCACTTCCGCTAGTGCTGTGGATCCTATCTCTCGCTTGTCCCTGTTTTCGTGTGTCTGTCTTGTCTGCTACGAACGCTTGCTGGAGGCTTGGTGAGGTAACCGTTAAGGAAGCGCTCGCGTCCTCTGTTACATGTTTGTCTGTCGATGGTTAGTTAGGCGTGCTTGTCTCTATTGTGCTTATCACGTGGAGACCGCGCATGAACGCGTGCACTGTTGCGAATGAGTGCGGTGTTCGCGTTCAGTTAGTGTTTATTTTCCGTATCTCCTCATTGTATGATTTGCTGTGCCTTTGCTATCCTCGTATTCTGTTCTGATCTGCCTTGTGTCACTTTTGGCAATCGCCTTTCTTGCGCTTGCGTTTCTGTTTCGTATCTGCTGTTGTGTGTGCGCTGTCGCGGGGTGGCGACTAGATTGGCGCACACATACAACCTGTCCCTTTGCTCGTTCTCATTCGCAATCGCTTCTCTTGCGATTGCGTTCTGCGCTTCGTACAATTCCTGTCTGGCATCAGTGGAGGTACAGAGGATTGGTTCCTCTGCACTCCTCAGCGCCATCTGTCGACAGGAATTTCCCTCTACGGGTGCGTAGCACCTTTTGCTGGGTTCCTGCAATTATACGCTTGTGGAGGATTTCCGCCGTATCAGCGCATGCGTTGTGCGCCGATCACGGAGAAAGTTCCACAATCGTTACAGTATGACCAGCCCAACCCAAAACCCCAGTGTAGACGGAATTTCCGATTTGTACGATTTTGTTGAGTATGCATCTGCTGATCAGTTTCCAGGTTTTTTGCCCCAATCCAAAGCTTATGTGGATCCTACTATAGGTAGGATCGCACACTATATTAAAGCAGTTAAAAAATCTGTTCTTGTTCCTCAACTCCACCCATATGGAGATTATCTGGATACTGGCCTGTTTGAACCCCCATTTGCTTCCTGGGATGTTGGGGCCTTGCTGGAGGAATTTGATTTTGATTGGAAAGCCTTTTGCGATTTTTACATCGCAAAAAGCGAAGATGTCTTGAATGCGTGTCTCGATTCTATGTACCTTCTGATTGATTCCGATGAATGTGACAAGGATGATGTGGATCTGGTGATCTATGTATGGCAAACGATTTTGGATGAGTTGCACACACACCAACCAATTGATTCCAATAAAGAGACATCGTTGTCGGATGATTGTTCCTGCCTTTCGGGGGTAAAGCATGAGAGTCTTGACTTTGTGCAATCTGAAATGAATGAGTGTGCCGCTGTGGTTGATTCCTGTGCGAATCCTGAAGGATTCGCTCCTGACAGTGTGCAGTTTGAATCTGTGCGATCTGATGCCTGTTTCTCGGATGTTCCTGCAGATTGTGATCGGCATGAGTCTGCCGGTTTCCTCAAGGATGTGTGGGATCCTTTGTCATTTAGAAACAGATCTTTGAGCTCTTCCGTCTGTGACCCTGCTTTGGGGAAAATTTCTCGACTAAAAAAAGTAAAATTAATATGCCTAATAAAGTTTATCCTGTTGATGTCGCTATTTCTTCTGCAAATGAGTCTCTGTCTCACCCTGTTCACACCTGTAGGGGCCCGTTGCCTGATGACAGTTGCTCCAGTGTTTCGGTCCTAGATGCCTTGCAGTCTGCTCCGCAGATCGCGGAGGTTTGCGATATGGAAGCGTCAGTTTCACAACCTAAAGTGATTTTTGATTCGCAGGTTTTGTGTTCTGATTCCTCGGATTCGACATTGTTAGCCGAATCTAAGAGTGAGACAGCGCTTCGGTTTTGCGAATCTGATGCTGAACCTTCTTTGCCTTGTTCAGAGACGCTTTCTCTGAACCTGCCCTGTACCATGAATGAAAACATGTTTTCCTTTCACACTGACGTTTGTGAGCCCCTTTCTTGCTCTGAGGGAAGTGCTGATTCTGCACCCTGTACACTGGATGAGTCAATGTGGCCTTGCTTAGAATCCCCTGCAGTGTCCCTAGAGGCTCGTCTAGGTATTGCCACTATACTCACCTGTTTTTCTGCAGTTTTGGAGTTACAAGCTAGTTTGACTGCCACACAGAATTCTGGGTACAGTGAGAATGAAGTTAGGGAGTCAGTGTGTGTGTTCCAGTAAATATTCCTGTACATCCCGCTAATTATGATGAAGTTCAGTCTCATGTTATGGTGGAACCATTCCTGGGACATCTGCCCTGCCTGCAGGAGGTATTTAATGTTCAGCCCTGTAACATGGATAGTTCAGAATCCTTCTTAGAAAACCTGGAAAATGATGTTCCTGAGGTCTTGTTTGATGTTCTGGAGGTCTCCAAGTTCCTCCCAAAGGGTGCAGAACTTGTAGGAGATGTCTCCTGCCCCCCAAGTCCTTCTGAGGTGTTGTCCTCTTCCGTAGGCATTGCTGCCTTGCTGGCTACCTTTTCAGCTCTGGTGGAGCTTCAGTCATGGGTAGTCAATGATGAATTTCTGTCAGATACCATTACAGTCATTGAGATCTCTAAGCCTAAGACCGAGTCTTCTTTTTGAAATACCAGTACCTGTGACCTGTACTCGTGATGTTTTTCCTTCCGGTCCTGGTTTTGGTCTGGTCGTGCCGGACTCTGAGGTTGGCAGTTTCACAACGTGTCCTGAGGTTTCTCCTGTGCTGGTGTACCCCAGTGTGCTCTGTGACCCAGAAAGCCCAAGTGTGCCTCGGTTACCAGCGTACTCAGATGCTTCCTCGGTGGAGACATGTTCTGATTTAGCCTGCCTGCTTGCATGCCCAGAGGTGGTCCCTGAAAGTCCTGATCTTGATGGGTGTCCTGCTAATTCTGAATCTGGAACTGTCATAGGTTTCATGGGGGTGCTTGGTAGCTCTCCATGTGAGCCTGGTGAGCGTTCTGGCTTCTTGGAATCTCTGCGGAGCTTCAAGGCGTTCTGGGAGATTCCGAGAGAAGTTTTGATTGGTACCCTGAATACGATCAACAGCGGCTGTTGTTTTGAAAGAGACACTTCGAACAGGTTTTGTGGCAGATTTGGTATTTTCGGACGCTCCTTGGAAGGTGGTGGGTATTGTCTGGAGGGTGTCAGTGGCTTCTTCTCTGGTATCCACAGTCCTGATGGGTGTTATGCTGAGACTTGTAGTGCTGATGGGCATGTTTCGGTGGCTTCTGTTTCCGATGAGGTCGGTTTCGGGTGGACTGACTCTGGAATTGGACCTTGTCGGGCTGTCCCGACCTTCATGAGACTTCGGTTGGAGTCTTTTGCTAATAGCAGTTTTGAGGGTCGTCTGGAATTCGGCCCTGGAGGGGGGGGGGGGGGGTACTGTAATGATCTGCTCAGCTGCCTGTGCAGGCAGGCAGCTTTTTGACCATTGTTTAGGTTTGCATGCTGCAGGACTCTGGAAAGAAGAGCTTCTGTCAGTTTTGCAGCTTGTGCTTGCTGAGGAATTTGCATACGTTGTCATGCAAATTGCCTGGCCACATTCATTGGAGGCGTGTACTATAAGTACTGATATATCTGCTACTTGGTTTCCTAGTCTACTTGCGTAAATAACAGTCCTTGGTTGTAATCAAGTTATTTATTGTTCTTCCAAATTAAAGAAAAGCATAACAAAGTAGACAGAAAAGTTACAAGTTAAGGCGCTCCTCTAGTCCTATCTACTAATTGCGTATCAATGCAGGCACTCTATATCTTAATCAAAATGGCTGCTGCTCACATCAAAATGGAGGCTTGTTGTCTCTCTATGCTGCTGGTCTTAAGCTGCTGCTGCTCCTTCTGTTGCGGCTGTTGCTATTGCTCTCTAGATCTGTGCTAGGCTTGCCTCTTAAATACTCACTGAAACTCACTCATTCACATACACACCCACACAACCACCCCTAGCTCAGGTATCATTCCGCCTCCTTTTGGTCTCCTCCTCAGTTACGTCTTGGACCACTAGATGGTGTTATCCCCTCACTCATGAAGTCCTGTGATGTTGGTTATCTGTCCACCAGGGGGCACCCTGATCATACAGGTGTTTGGGGTCTGGACTGTGACCTTTGACTCATACTGAGATAGCTTTCATGCATCAAAGGACCGACCTCCTGCTGGGGTGTTATATTGTCCTTTCCGGCTTCTTGCTTATCTTGTCAACAGGAAACCTATTGTTTCGACAGAGATCATTGTTTATGGAGCCAGGTGGTGCTCGGGCTGCTGGCCCAGAGGGCATCCCTAACAGGAAGCCTATTGATTATGCTTTAGAGGTCCGTACACACGCCGGACTTTAGGCAACGACGGGTCCGTCGTTGCCTCCCGCTGGGTGGGCGTGCCAGCGACAGTCCGGCGTGTGTACGCTCTGTCGTCAGACTGATACGGCTGTTTCTGAGCGATCCGCCCGGCGGATCGCTCAGAAACAGCCGTATCAGTCTGACGACAGAGCGTACACACGCCGGACTGTCGCTGGCACGCCCACCCAGCGGGAGGCAACGACGGACTCGTCGTTGCCTAAAGTCCGGCGTGTGTACGGACCTTAAGGGTCCCATTCTTTGCACCAGTTCATCCTTAAGGCTAACATCACAGATCTGCCAGAGAGTCTCACTCTTTGATCTTGGTTTATCACAGATCTGCCAGAGAGTCTCACTCTTTGATCTTGGTTTCTGGTAAACACCACAAGCTGGTTTTATAGTTCATTCACCTGGTCCCTTGCATGTTCCATATTTCCCAACAAAATAATATCCAACATATGCCGCTTTGTGCCTGAAAGGCACACAGTCCTTCATCCTTGTCCAGGTAGTATGCATTACCTGGGTTCTCTTTCGCTCTTGGGGGCGAGAACTCTTCCTTTGCTTAGGGTAGTCCATTCACACACTTTTCACTTAAATTCATTCACACTGACCATGCCAATGTATTATACCCACTATGATAGCCTGGACCTAGAGGAGCCACCCAATCATATACATTCACTATTATATACATTACAATCAAGAAAAATTACAATACAAAAATTATGCAAATAAAGTCATTACATTGGTTGCTACCATTTTTTCTGCCAATTTCGTCACTATGTCATCCAACTGTTCTGAATATGTGTGGCACACAAGGGTGTGTCACTGGCATATTGGCTATGCTTCACTCTCCATATACCTATATTCATTCATCTGTCACTTTCCTATATCCCTTCATCATATTAGACTCCTCATAGATACATCTGTGTTTTTCGGTAAGGAATGAAGCAGTTCTCTATGCCGTGCCCTTCTCTGTGACAATTTTTACAGATCTGCTCTCGTTCCGGTTCTACCCCACACAGTAAAGTCTCTGCCTGGAAGGAGGAGACTGCACTGTTTGGCGGCGTTCCCCTCATCTTAGGAGGGAACTGCATCTTTTTATACAAGTATCTCATAAAAACACACATGCCTATCTGTCCTACTGATAGAGTTACGGTAACAATTAGTAACACTACAACTGGGTGCATCAAGTAGTTCAGTATAGTATTAGCTTTGTTAGAATAACCGAAGATATATTCCCACCAGTAGCCCTCTGAGTCTGTTTCTAACATACGTTCCACCTTCTTAAGTTCATTTTGATCATGGTGACCATTATGTAGAAGCTTTCCAGAGGCGCCAATAGAATAAAAGTCACTTAAACGAGCTTAAAACCGATGGGGCAGTGGTGGGCCTATCCCATCCATGCGGACAAAGCAAACAAAGGAAGGACTGTGGCATCAACAGTCAAACAACAATTTATTTATACTCCACAGTAAAAATAGGCAACGCGTTTCACGGGCTCAATCCCGCTTCATCAGGCCAATGAAAAAGGAGCATACAGCTGAAAACAAAGTGTCAGAGGACATATTGTAAGGCAGGTTTTGTGAGTATCGCTCATGTTCACAAACAATTCAATGTCAAAACATAACTATATGAACATCAAAACATATTCAGAGGTACTTATTATGCAACACTCTTAAATCATGCAATTCTATGCAAAGTGATTTTATGCAGTACATTTTCATGTAGAAAACTCAGGATTTAGCCTATTAGCTCTACTGGCCACTGTATTCCTTTTGCTTTTCATGCAACAGTTATACATAGAGGTACATTTGATCAGGTGAATAAATGCATGTAAATTAATATGTTCCTTAATGGGATCAAGTGGTATATAATAATAAATGGGAGCTACCTGTTGATTCAGTATTGGGTCTAAATTTAAAGAAAGACGGGGGAGGGCAAACGTGTCACCAAGAGAGGTAAAAACGTATTTACAGCTAAAAGGACAAAGAGTAAAAATATATAGAGTAAAAATATGGAGTAAAAATACAGAACAAAAATATAAAGTAAAAAATATATATATATACATATTATTATCTATAGACTATAGGGTAAACATATGTATTATTACCAGGATGAGGACGAGGTCAATCAAAGTATAATAGTACTAGAAATTGTAGTGATAATGATCTCTGTTAAACAATAAAACAATAGAACAATAAGACAATCAAACAACAGACCAGCGTTGCCTGAACACTGGCTTACCTTAACAGCATCAAAACCACACTGAGCGCCTCTGTAATCACATAGAATGCTCCAGTGTCTTAAGAAGGGGGAGTGTAAGCTTTTCCACCAATCAGCAACTGCCATGTGGAACGTATGATGTCATTGCTGTGGGGCGGAGTAGAGATGGAAAAGTACCAAGTGTAAAAAAAAAAAAAAAAAAAAAAAACTTACACACTGGCGTGATGGCTGCTGCCTATAGTGGCTACATAGTGTAATGGTCAAGGGCTCTGCCTCCAACACAGGCGACCCAGGTTCAAATCCCGGCACAGCACCCAATTTAGTTTTTGGACATCAGTAATAATGAGGTAAACAAACATTTTGGAGTGTGAGGGAGATAACGTGGTAATAAAAAGTTTATAAAAAATATGTGTAAATAATAATAATAATAAAAATGTGTATATATATATATATATATAAAAAAAATAATAAATAATAAAAATAAATAAATAAATACATTTAAAATTAATAATACTAATAATAATAATAATAATAAAAAGAGAGCGACATTTAAAAACTATAGCGGCTATATGTGGATCCAACATTCAGTAAACCTTTTCCAGTACTTCATTCAGTCCTTCTGGAATAAGGGTTTTGAGTACTTGCAATTCCCTCAGCACATACTCATCTCTGTCCAACTTTTCCAACCAATCCTGTAACTCTTTTCCCATTCCCAAATTCATCATCTGGATATCAACAGGATTGTTATACTTAAAATCAATGACCCACCGTGCGACAGAAGGAATGCTATAGTTCCATTTAGTAGTTTGAATTTCAGAAACATTGCCAAGGGTACACCAAGAGCCTCTAGCCACAGATACTGTTACAGAGCATCCTTGGTCTAGGATTAATGTTACGTTAGTAGTATCCAGGACAAAAAAGCAAACCCTTTTATGTCCTAAATAGTACACTGGTGCCTTGTCCCTGCCAATCTTCTCTCCATCCAAAACACAAATGGAAGCATCCTCCCAACATCTCTCATTTACCCTCCTGAATTGACCTGGGGAACACAATACATCATGGTTTCGCTGCAGACAGAGGGAAACATCAACCTGTTGCCATTTTCCCTTCTCCCTAATCACCTGTGGGAAGTTCAGCCTCGGGTGTAAGATTAAAGATTCTCCGGTTAGTATACCAATGGACTTAATATCATATATAATAACCGGGCGCGACTCTGAATACACTATAAGTGAAGTCGCATAGCATTTTTCAGAATCTGGATCAGTACACCCCAACCACGAACTCGCCCACCATTTTGGACTAGTAAAAGTTATGTGTTTTGGGAGATGTTTACCAACTTGGGAAAGCAGCTCAAAAGGCCATTCACCTTCATGCAGTGACTGTATTATTAATTTGATGTTGGTTGACAGTTCTGTCTGTCCTTGCGTGCAGACCAACGCCCATGATGTATTCCTTCCTCTTCTCACTACGTTGTCGACCAGTGTCTTGAAGTTCTCAATGAAATCTCTAGCAACATTCACCTGTGTGTTTATGTGTTTTTGCTGAATGTTGTCAAGAATATCATTGATCTCTCTCTGTTTAACAAATCCTTGTTTGCTATCTGATGCTATGGCAGACAACTTATTCCTTATAATCTCAATATCGGCTTCATTTAGGATTCCCATTCCTGTACCAACTCCTCCGAGTACAGTGCCAAATACATCCCTTTTCTCTCGATTACTCCTCAAGAGTAGGCGCCCATTTCTGGTGCTTGCATGTCTACCCGTATTACTCTTGGGAGTAATCCAGTTGTACAAACCACGTACTTGATTGCGGGTGTATTTAGCACATACTGGATAGTAGGTCTTTATTAACCACTGAGATATGTTAAAGTGCCAGGTGGACATGGCATATTGTACCTCAGTGATAAGTGTTCTTTTAGAATTTAGATTTACTTGGAGAGGTTGTCCTACCTCCAAGTACTCATACTCCCTCGAGTCATTTGTCTTGCTCTCTGTGCAGATTTCCAAGTGCTCCGATGACCCATCGAGGATTTGTATCTCCCCCACTTCTATGTCTGCTGTTTCACATTTCCAATAGCCTACTGCCTCTCTGTATGACTTATAGGCTCTGGATATTGACCCGATTATGAAATTATCACCTCGTTCTTGTGTTATCGGAACCCTCTGGAATCCGCCCAGATTCTCATCCCTGTATGTGAGTGTAATTTCCTTGGGTGTGTTTGCTGGTTGCAGGTTTCTATACCAATATACACCACACATAAATACATATTCTCCTTCCTTTAAGTGTTCATGTATAATCCCATAGTGTATATCCTTGTGTTCTTGAACCTGCGTTCCTTTTTCACCCCCCAACCAATAACCCGTTTCGTTCATATATATTTTAACATTCACATATGACTGCAGAGATTCAAGTTTAAACTCAGGATTTCCGTGTACAAATGAAAGCCTATTGTCTCTGGAATTGGGATTAAACCTGCCAAATGAAAAAAACTTTCTATATTGATCTCCGTCCTGATTGCCCCATTGGTATGTTTCCAATGGCACACGGCGATCCATTGTCAGTCTAGATTTTCTTCTCCTGTTATTGTTGTCCTCATGTTTTTGTTGCAAATATATCCATTGTTTTATCTGCTTTGTCATTATTGACTCTGGATTATGTAATTCCATATCTTCATCTCCATACCCAGAGTATTCCTCCTCAAGTTCCACTGTGTCACTACTGCACAGCCTAATCAGCACCATGAAAAATAAAATTTTTATGTACATTGTCCAGATGCCTCCGTTCTGTTAATTTTCGCTCCACTGGGCTCTGGAAAAGAAGAAGACAAGTGCGGTATCAGTTCTTAACAGTCATATCTCTTACACTGATCTGCATGAACCCATTTCTCCACTTCCCTCCTTTTCATGCATTTGCCATTTTTAATGCCCAAACGCTTAACCTTGACCACTTGATCACTTAAGGCTATGGTGATCTCAAAGGGACCTGTCCAGTTTGCATCCCAGGAGGATTTGGGTACAAAATTTTTCACCATCACCTTATCCCCAACTTTTAATGCAATCGGTGGTCTGTTAGGGTGTTCCCTTTGCTTTGGAGCCATATTACTGGCCGCAAAGTGCAGATACTTTTGCACTTGCTCCTGTAATTGACTCAGGAATTTTTCCTTTTCCGCACTCTCTTTCAGGGGTGTGCTGAGCATGGGATCAGCTGGGTGGCTGAGATTCATGATTCTCCCTGTCATCAATTGATATGGGGTCAGTACCGTGCCTCTGGCTGCTGACCCTCTTATGGCCATTAGAATGGTTGGTAAATGAGTCAACCAATCTTTACCCGATTGTAGGACCAACTTTTTAAGCCTCTCTTTTAGGGTTCTGTTCATTCTTTCCACCATGCCAGAGGACTGGGGATGATATGGTACATGAAATCTCTGTTCTACCCCAAGCAGATTACAAACTCCGGTCATGATTTTCCCTGTGAAATGGGTGCCTCTATCTGACTCGATTGTTTTTGGGAATCCCCACCGGGACAGGACCTCTGTCCATAAGGCCTTGGCGGTAGCCGCAGCTGAGTCTTTCCTCATAGGTAGGGCTTCTACCAGGCTCGGACAGAGCCGCCGAACCACCGACGGTCCCATCGGTGGGCCCCGACTGCCCCTTCTCCTGGGGGCCCCTAGAAGGGGTGCGCTGGAGGGGAGAGCCGGGGAGGGCAGCCCGACTGTTTTTTTTATTTTTTATGTCCCTTAAAAAAACTATTTTCCCCGGGGGGGCCCCCCTCCTATCCTCCCCCTCCCTCACCTCGGAGGGCCCCCCTCCTGTTACGAGCGGCGGTAGAGCGGCGGGTACAGCAAAGTTCCGGCGAGTTATAGCAGAAGATAGAGGTTCAGCTGCCTCCCGGGCTACGCTGTCTCCTCTATGCCGCTCGCACTGCTTCCTGGTTTAGTGCGCGGCAATTACAAAGGAGACAGCGTAGCCCGGGAGGCAGCTGGACCTCTATCTTCTGCTTTACCTCGCCGGAAGTTTGCTGTACCCGCCGCTCTCCCGCCGCTCGTAACAGGAGGGGGGCCCTCCGAGGTGAGGGAGGGGGAGGATAGGAGGGGGCCCCCCGGGGAAAATAGTTTTTTTAAGGGAAAAAAAACAGTCGGGCTGCCCTCCCCGCGGCTTGTAAGGAGGGGGGACACCCAGGTGAGGGGGAGCATAGGAGTCGGGGCCCCCACTGGCTAACTACCCGGCTACCTAACTGCCCACCCGGCTATCTAACTGCCTACATTCCCACCCGGCTACCCTTCTGCCTACCCTCCCACCCGGCTACCTAACTGCCCACCCGGCTACCTAACTGCCTACCCTCCCACCCGGCTACCTAACTGCCCACCCGGCTACCTAACTGCCTACCCTCCCACCCGGCTACCCTTCTGCCTACCCTCCCACCCGGCTACCTAACTGCCCACCCGGCTACCTAACTGCCTACCCTCCCACCCGGCTACCTATCTACCCACCCGGCTACCTAACTGGCTGCCCACCCGGCTACCTATCTACCCACCCAGCTACCTATCTGCCTACCCTCCCACCCGGCTACCTAACTGCCCACCCGGCTACCTAACTGCCTACCCTCCCACCCGGCTACCCTTCTGCCTACCCTCCCACCCGGCTACCTAACTGCCCACCCGGCTACCTAACTGCCTACCCTCCCACCTGGCTACCTATCTACCCACCCAGCTACCTATCTGCCTACCCTCCCACCCAGCTACCTAATTGCCCACCCGGCTACCTAACTGCCTACCCTCCCACCCGGCTACCTATCTGCCCACCCGGCTACCTATCTGCCCACCTGGATACCTATCTACCCACCCAGCTACCTATCTGCCCACCCGGCTACCTAACTGCCTACCCTCCCACCTGGTTACCTAACTGCTCACCCGGCTACCTATCTACCCACCCAGCTACCTATCTGCCTACCCTCCCACCCGGCTACCTATCTGCCCACCCGGCTACCTATCTACCCACCCGGCTACCTATCTACCCACCCAGCTACCTATCTACCCACCCAGCTACCTATCTGCCTACCCTCCCACCCGGCTACCTATCTGCCCACCCGGCTACCTATCTACCCACCCAGCTACCTATCTGCCTACCCTCCCACCTGGCTACCTAACTGCCCACCCGGCTACCTAACTGCCCACCCAGCTACCTATCTGCCCACCTGGCTACCTAACTGCCTACCCTCCCACCCGGCTACCTAACTGCCCACCCAGCTACCTATCTGCCTACCCTCCCACCCGGCTACATAACTGCCTACCCGGCTACCTATCTGCCTACCATGCCATGGGCGTCCCTACATAGGGCAAAATGGGGCATGCGCACTCCCCTGGCTAGCTGCTGCCCCCCCCTAGCTACCCGGACGTGGCTGGCCCGCCCGCCCTGGGGTGGCAGCGGAGAGAGAAAAGAAGCGGCAGGCACAGCGGCGCTGCCTGCCGCATCACTTAATTCTAAAGGGGGGAGCGAGAGAGGGGGAGCCCCAAGGTGAGGGAAGGGGGAGGGGGAAACGTCCTCCCTTCCCCACCGCTTCTCTTCTCTCTCCGCTGCCACTGAGGACACCTATAGATCTGGCTATTTAAACTGGGGACACCTATAGACCTGTCTATCTATACTGGGGGGCCCTGTCACTACCTAAACTAGGGGCTCCTGTCACTACATACACTGGGGGGGGGGGTCCCTGTCACTGCATACACTGGGGGGCTCCTGTCATACCTAAACTGGGGGTACCTGTCACTAACTGAACTGGGGGGGCGCCTGTCAATACCTGAACTGGGGGCACCTGTCACTACCTGAACTGGGGGGCACTGTCACTACCTAAACTGGGGGCTCCTGTCACTACATACCCTGGGGGGCACCTGTTACTACCTTAACTGGTGGGCACCTGTCACTACAAACACTGGGGGCTCCTGTCACTACCTAAACTGGGGGGTATCTGTCACTAACTAAACTGGGGGGCTCCTGTCGCTACCTAAACTTGGGGGTCCTGTCACTACCTAAGCTGGGAGGCTCCTGGTGCTACCTAAACTAGGGTGCACCTGTCACTACCTAAACTATCCAGGCCAGCCCAGCATCACCACCAGCCAACCAGCCCAGAATCACTGTCAAAAAGGCCACAGCATCACCACCAACAGTCAGGCCAACATTTACTTCAACCAGCCAAGTACAGCCCAGCATCACCGCCAGGCCGGCCACAGCATCACCGCCAGGCCTTTCAGCCCACACATCATCCCCAATCCAGCCAAAAACAGTATTGCCTGGCACAGCAGCCAGTAGAGGAGAATTCAGAAGCCAGGTGAGAGGTGTCTACCATATTAAGTGGGCATTCTGCCTATTTATGTGAAATGCTGTTTATTTATGTGCCTCATGACTGCTAAATTTGTCTTGTTGGGGGCCTCATGATTGCTGAATTTGTCTTGTTGGGGGCCTCAAGATTGCTGAATTTGTCTTGTTGGGGGCCCTCATGATTGCTGAATTTGTCTTGTTAGGGGCCTCATGATTGCTGATTTTGTCTTGATGGGGGACCTCATGATTGCTGAATTTGTCTTGTTGAGGGTCACATGATTGCTAACTGCGAGACTATGGAAAAAGCTGAATCATCATCATATGAGACAATAGCTACTTTTTAGCTTTTTAAAACAGAAAATAAAACTGGGAGGTTCTAAAAAAAAATAAAATAAAATAAAGAATACATTTTTCAGGAGTAGGATGGATGAAATTGTTTATCTTCACAGTTTATTTTCAACTTGGATTTTCCATAATGTTCATGTATGAGTTAAAACGTTTTTATTTAGTTTAAATTGCTGTTGCCACTTTGCAATAGATAAGTGACTTTTGGGTTGCAGTTTGGGCACTCTGCCTTCAAAAGGTTCGCCACCACTGTCCTAATCTAATGTCCCACCATTCATGCAAATTTGTCTCCACTCATGACTACACCCACATTCTGGTCCATGACCACACCCAATTCTTCCATGACCGCACCACTTCTTCCCCCTCCCCCTTTTTTCTATCTGCCCACCCGGCTAGCTATCTGCCCGCCCTCTCACCCTGCTAGCTATCTAACCTATACTGGGGGCAGCTACCTATCTAACCTATACTGGAGGCACCTACCAATGTAACCTATACTGGGGGCAGCTACCTATGTAACCTGTATTGGGGGCATCTACCTTGCTAGCCTTTACTGGTGGCAACTATACTTGCTACCTATATTGGAGGCACCTACCTAACTAACCTATACTGGGGGCACCTACCTATCTAACCTATGCTGAGGGAAACTATTCTGGCTACCTATATTAGCCCACTGCCTTACTGTTACAGTTACATTACAATTACCCCCCACCCATGTGATGTCATGTCCACACCCATTTTTTTTGTCGCTGCACGCTTTGCTTTTTTGGGGGGGGGGGGGGTGTTGGTAAATTATCCGCACCGGGTGTCAAACACCCTAGCTACGCCACTGGAGGGGGGCACAGCTTGGAAGGGGGGGAATTGGGCACAGAGCGGCGGGGAGGGGGGGGAAGCGTCCCCCCCTCCCTCACCTAGGGCCCCCCCCTTCCGCGCACCCCCCTCCTCCAGAAGTGCAGCCAGCAGCGAGCGGAGAATAGCTACAGAGATGATGCTATCTCCGCTCCGAGTCCGCATGCCGCTGCCCTGCTGGTCTCTGACTGTAGTGTGTGACGCTGTCCAATCACGCTCTTGCAGTACTTCCTGCTAGAGCGTGATTGGACAGCGTCACTACAGGAGACAGAGACCAGCAGGGCAGCAGCGGCATGCGGAGCGGAGCGGAGATAGCATCATCTGAAGCTGGTAAGCTATACTCCGCTCGCTGCTGGCTGCACTTCTCGAGGAGGGGGGTGCGCGGAAGGGGGGGGCCCTAGGTGAGGGAGGGGGGGAGGCTTCCCCGCTGATCTGTGCCCTCTGGCCCCCCTTCCAAGCTGGGGGGGACTTGCATTGTGTGGGGGTATCTCTGCCACCAACCTGATTGCATTGTGTGGGGGTATCTCTGCCACCAACCTGATTGCATTGTGTGGGGGTATCTGCAGCCAACCTGATTGCATTGTGTGGGGGTATCTGCAGCCAACCTGATTGCATTGTGTGGGGGTATCTGCAGCCAAACTGATTGCATTGTGTGGGGGTATCTGCAGCCAAACTGATTGCATTGTGTGGGGGTATCTGCAGCCAAACTGATTGCATTTTGTGGGGGTATCTGCCGTCAACCTGATTGCATTTTGTGGGGGTATCTGCCGTCAACCTGATTGCATTTTGTGGGGGTATCTGCCGTCAACCTGATTGCATTTTGTGGGGGTATCTGCCGTCAACCAGATTGCATTTTGTGGGGGTATCTGCCGTCAACCTGATTGCATTGTGTGGGGGTATCTGCCGTCAACCTGATTGCATTTTGTGGGGGTATCTGCCACCAACCTGATTGCATTGTGTGGGGGTATCTGCCGTCAACCTGATTGCATTTTGTGGGGGTATCTGCTGCCATTTGACTACTTGATGAATTATCATGAGGCATGTAACTACTTAAATATACAATGTATCTGGTCGGACCTAATCTCTGTGAATAACGCCGCTACTTATTTTGTGTTTTGTATTTTTTTTTTTTAAGTCTGCCTATGACTCATCATGACCACGCCGATGTTCCAGTGCATGGTGACACCCATTTAGTTTTGCATTTAGACATATCCCTATTGGAGACTGTCCTCAGAATTGCTCACAATCTATTCCCTACCATAAAGTCATGCAAAATTTCTAGAGTACATGTGTATGTGAGCCCAAAATGGGGGGGGGGGGGAGGAGGAGGAGAGGGGGGTGGGCCCCAGGCTGAAACTTCCTTGGTGGGCCCTTGGTGTCCCAGTCCGACCCTGGCTTCTACCCATTTTGAGAACACATCCACCACCACCAGCAGATATCTGTACCCTCCCGGAGCACTTTGTAAAGGACCTATAAAATCAATTTGTAGATTTCCCAGGGGCCTTCAGCTACAGGCACTCTAGCAAGCACAGGTCTCTGGCCTTTTGGCCTGGGGTTCATCTGAGCACAAATAAGACACTCCTGAACAATTTTCAGAACGGTGTCATTCATGTCTTCCCACCAATACTTTGTCTGAATGAATTTTACGGTGCCTTGAACACCCATGTGACCTGTCAGTCGGTGATTTTCCTTTGCTATGTCCTTTTGATGCTGGGATGGCACAACAAAACATAATCCTTCAATGGTGTTTTTAAGGAGAAGGTTATCTCGCATTACAAAATCCTGAGGAACATCTGCCGCTTTGCCTCTAACTAGATTTTTAAGATGTTTTAAGGATTCATCTTTATCCTGCTCCTCGGCTAAACAAGGGGTAGGGGTTTTAAGTACAGGCAGTAGTTCAGCTAGGTCTGTATCATTTTTCCTGCCTTCAAAATCCTCTTCTTACCAAGCCTGTTGTCCCTCTATGTCATAGGGAGCCCACTTAACCCCTATCAAAGCTGCCTCTTTGGCTAGCTCATCTACCTTGTTGTTTCCCACTGCTAACTCATCACTGCCTTTCTGGTGTGCTTTTACCTTGATTATGGCCACTCTTTGTGGTTCAGAGCTGGCTTTGGCCCAAATGTCTTGGAACACTGCAGTATGCATTAGGGATTTACCAGAAGCATCACTGAATCCTCTAGTGTGCCATAAGGGCATGTATTCAGTCAGTGACCTGGTGACATATGCACTACCTGAGAAGATTGTAATTGGGCCTGTACTGAAATGCATAATGGCTTCTCTTACTGCCTCTAATTCTGCTCTTTGGGCTGAGAAATTCCTGGGACATTTTATCAAAATTTCCTCTCGTGTCTGTGGACACCACAGGGTGTATCCTGTGTGGAAACTTCCTCCCTCCCAGTACCGAGATCCATCTACCCAGACTCTGAGATCTTCCTTTCCTTCCACTAATCTGAAGATCTCCTGTGTTTTTGTTCGGTGGAATTCTCCGCAATCATGTTGCGTACCCTCATATTGCATTAACTGAGGAAGAACGTATGTGGCATTGTGCATCACCGTGAGGTTTCTAGGCGTTAGATCAATCAGCCATCGGGCTACCCTTTGGGATGATACTCCACTGAGGGTGCGTTCTAGAAGCATCTTAATGGGAGTATGGGGTGTCTGAAGAGTCAGTGTCCCAAAGCCTACAATGTGTTCAGTTGCAAGAACCGCCCAATGCACACCCATCAAGTTCCTGACACAGTTATCAAATCCCCTCTCAACTGGACTAAGCACTCGGGAAAAATATCCAACAGGTACCCATTTTATTTGCCTCTCTTGCAGCAACACAGCCGTGATTGCTACATCTGATGTGTACACTTGTATAGCGAATGGCAATTCCATGTTGGGATTACTTAATGCTGGGGCTTGCATTAAAGTGATTTTCAACAGTTTAAATCCCTGTTCCTGTTCTTCTGCCCACTCTAGCGGATCTGCTTCCCTTTTGTCACTTTTCAATAACTCATAAAGAGGTTTTGCCTTTTCTGCAAATCCTTCAATGAAGTCTCGGCAGAAACCGACAACACCCAAGAATTGTCGCAGTGCTGTTTTTGTATTGGGCCTTGGAAGTTTTTGGATAGTTTCACATTTGTTTGGGTCAGGAGTCCTCCCCCCCCTTTGAAACTACAACTCCCAAAAAGGAAACAGAATCTTTCATTAACTGGGCCTTCATTGGGTTTAGCTTTAACCCTGCTTTCTCAATTAATGTTAGTAACTCATTAAGGAGAGCATAGTGCTGCTCCCTAGTGTCTGTCTGGATAAGCACATCATCCACGTATTGAATGATACATTCTGGTTCTGAAAAAGATTTTAAAACATCAATCATGCATTTATGAAAATAGGTTGAACTGGACTTGAACCCTTGTGGCAGCCTGCAGAAAGTGTATTGCTTTCCTTGGAAACAAAATGCAAATTTGTATTGGCTATCTGGGTGAATGGGGATCGAAAAGTAGCCATTTGAGACGTCGATAGACGAATACACTGCTGCAGATGATTTGAGCGCTGTCATCATATCGGGCATTTTGGCAACAACATTGGTGACAGATGGGGTACATTTGTTTAGTGCACGGAAATCTAGACAGGGTCGCCAACCATTACCCTTTTTTACTGGCCATAGGGGTGCATTATTTGTTGATTGGCATTCTCTAATCACTTCTTGTGTCAACAAATTTTCAATGGTGCACTGTACAAATGGAATTGATTCAGGGGGAATCTTGTACTGTTTCTGTGGTAAGGGATCTGGGCCTTCTACTTTGACAATCATATTTGTCACCTTGCCACACTCATTTTTGTATGTCGCCCACACTTTGTCATGCTGCCACAAGATTTCAGCTAACCTTTGATCATTCGTTTTTAACAATGCTCTGGGATCCATCGTGTCACTGGGTTTCACTGATGCCAACCCATAATTGTCAGTGATCATGCAAACCTTCCCTTTGTACCTGGACCCTCTCCACAACATCCAATTACATAGATCGACCACCAAACCATGTGCTCTCATCACATCCGATCCAATGATGGTGCCCTCATGTGTAGGAGACAGGTACATACTGTGTTGTATGTCCATGTTTCCTATGTTTATGGGCACTGGCATTGATTGCAATGCAGGAACTACCTGACCTCCAAAACCTCTCAAAAAAATTGACTTGCCATTAGGGTCCGCTGTCAATGTCATATTTGTCAAACTGACAGCTGCTCCTGTATCCAGAAGTATATCAGCGCGATGGCCCCCTACCGCTCCCTGGATATGTGGTCTATTGCCCTTGTCCCTTTCAAGTTGACATACTGGGGACAAGGGTGGGGCCTGTAATCCCTATGGTTTCACATAAGGATTGGATGGGGGTGGGGTCTTGTATTCCTCTGGAATTTCAGCGATTTTACTTTTAACCCTCTCTAGCTCTTTTAGGAGTGGACCATATAGGGTAACATTGGGATCTTGGACTTTTTCCCTCTGCACCCTGTCTGGTCCAGGCCTCTTCTGATCTTTCCTGTCAGAAAAACTTCTGTTACCCCCTACTCTCCTGTTCAATTTACAGTCTCTCATGAAATGTCCCATATGCCCACATTTATAACATTTGCCAGTGGATCTGACTCTTCCTTCACTCTTAGCTACCTCTGCAATTTTCCTTTGCACTTTACTGTCCTGATTTGTCTCCTGAATCCAGTCCTTTATTATGTTCAGAAATGTCTGGTATGAATTAGCATTTCTGAGTGCAATCTTTGTGTGATAATCCACAAAGGTACACTTGTTAGCCATCGAGTAAAGAAAACTACCGTCGTCAGGAGACATATCTGGGCAATTAAATGTGGATTTGTACAGTGACAAGTATTCACTGCAAAATAAAACAGGGTCTTCACCTTTTCTAAATCTGGCATTTTCTAGCGCATTGGTTCCTCTAGCATCTCTCCCTCCCATCACTCTCTGTAACTCTCCCATTCTGTCTGCTGCATTTCCCCAATTGGAATTAAAGTGAACCAGAGACGAAGCACCCTTGTGTATTTTACCATAGAAATCAGTGGGAACATTAGAGAAAACATTTACCATGCTCTCTGTTCCATCCTCACTGCTAAAAGTGTCTGTTATCTAGCTGAGATAAGAATCCCGGACTGAGCATTGAGTCTGGCTTTGCTATAATGACTCAGCTATAATGATTCCTGAGCAAAGCCAGCAGGGGGCAGGCTTGGACTTGAAGACAGCAAAGAACACAGTCTCAGCTATAATTATTCTGTAGCAAAGCCAGACCGACTGCTTAGTCGGGATTCTTATCTTAGAGGTGATAACAGGCAAATTAAACAGAGAACAATGTAACAAAGAGCAGATTAGGTGTTTACTGTCATGTTCCCACTGATTTATAAGGTAAAATACATGAGGGTGCTTCATCTCTGGTTCTCTTTAAGTTCTGCCAACAGACCAGTATGAGTCCCCACAGGAGGCAGTAATTTCTCACACAGCTGTGAAGGGAGCCATGCACGCAGTAGCGCACAGGCATCTCTGTTTCCCAAATTATATTGAGTGACTACAGCTTCCAGCTTATTGGAGAGGCTGACAGGTGAGGCTGAAGTGTCAAACTTCCCCAATATCTGGCACAGGTTTGTGCGATCCTGTATAGAGAGTGTTGTGGAGTGCACATTATGATTTGCATGACCTTGCCCTTGAGCATTTCTGTGTTGGTGATCAATCCTGTCTGGGATAGGAGTAAAGAGTGTGGAATTTTGATTTAATGACAGTTCAGGAGGAGTACAAATCGGATGCTCCTCTCTGCCTCTTTGCTCCTTTCCCAGGGATTTGTAACCTGAGCTGTTACCATGGTTGCATGCATTGTTACCTTGTGCTTTTAACAACTGTAAACATTGTTCCTTTTGAGCCAGCTGCTCTGTAAGCATTTGAATAACATTGTCTTTCTGTGACTCTCTTTGTTCCAAAGATGCTATCTGTAATTCCCTGAGTCTACATGTAGAATCACAATCATCTAAACACTCTTGTAAATCACCATTCTCTACAACAAGTTTATCAACTTCCTCCTTCAATTCCTCACATTCACAAGCATTATTTTTAATATCCATGGCTAAGCAATTTTTTGTAATGCTATCAATTTCTTCTCTTAGCTGAGCTTTTTCAGTGTAAAACTGCAACTCCTTTTGTAACGCTAGCTCTTTCATCTTAATTAACATATCAATGAGATTGGCCATTCTCTGTTTTCTATTTTTTTTAGAAGAAACCTTGGTCTGTAATCTTTCATTCTGCATTTCACACTGCTTTTCTAAATCACTATACTGATGAGTCAAAGCCTCATCCACACATGAGCGATAATTTGCAGAGGAATATTTTTTAAGGAATTCTGAAACAACTTCCATTTTTACAATTTCCAAGTAACGGAGCTCAAAGTTAAAAAAAAAAAAAACTTTGATTACAAAAACACACAAACAGTACTTCACTATCGTCTCACTGAGACAATTTGAGACCACTTAACACAACAATGATAGCAAGTTTCAATGACTGACAACTTACACAATTCTCAACAATTAAATACACTAGCTTCAATACAAAACTAGACCAGTTTTAATACAAACAACACCAATTTCAATACCGATTATACTAGTTTCAATAACCAGTTACACCAATGTCAATACCAAGTTACACAAGTGTTATTAACAACTTATACATGTAATACGTATCCTATAGCTATCAATTCAGACATACAAGTCTGTTCCACAGGTATCGTGCATCCAATTACACAAATTGGTTCAATGCTCTACCTACTTCTAACTGACCGTATCCCACATACACAGACCAATTTCTTATTGATCTCAGATCCAGGCCAGAGAGGTCTCCTATTGGGCAGAAGGCTACTTCCCCTTCACGTGAACACTAGAAAATATTCCAATTCACTTTCCCTCAAAAACGTCTGGTTTTATTCCTATAGATCCTATGGGTACTTCAGTTACTACAGGGTGATCAATCCTGTCTCTGCCGGCAACCACTGAATAGCTAATACAGGCTTACTAACACAATTAAGAACTAACAAACAACAACAACAAAAACAACAGCAATACAGCACTATATATGCATATTAGTCATAGATAAGAAAGTGTTCATACTTCACCAGCTTTGCGCGTCCGCTCAGCGATGGAATACTTCACAGCACTTCAGGTAACGATTCAGGCGTCTCTGTCTTCACGACCAGCGCGAAACTCAGGCGATGCCCTTAGACCTGGATTCTTTGAGGAGTCCTGGCGTCTGTAGCAACCGTCAGGTGGATTTCATCAATCTTCTAGGAAACTTGGATTGCAGCGACTGGATGTTCTTGATCCGTTTTCTGTAGCAGTTACAATATTGTGGAGTTATATGTGGATTTGACTATTCCACACGCTATCTGGGGTGCCAAATTATATATCTGCTACTTGGTTTCCTAGTCTACTTGCGTAAATAACAGTCCTTGGTTGTAATCAAGTTATTTATTGTTCTTCCAAATTAAAGAAAAGCATAACAAAGTAGACAGAAAAGTTACAAGTTAAGGCGCTCCTCTAGTCCTATCTACTAATTGCGTATCAATGCAGGCACTCTATATCTTAATCAAAATGGCTGCTGCTCACATCAAAATGGAGGCTTGTTGTCTCTCTATGCTGCTGGTCTTAAGCTGCTGCTGCTCCTTCTGTTGCGGCTGTTGCTATTGCTCTCTAGATCTGTGCTAGGCTTGCCTCTTAAATACTCACTGAAACTCACTCATTCACATACACACCCACACAACCACCCCTAGCTCAGGTATCATTCCGCCTCCTTTTGGTCTCCTCCTCAGTTACGTCTTGGACCACTAGATGGTGTTATCCCCTCACTCATGAAGTCCTGTGATGTTGGTTATCTGTCCACCAGGGGGCACCCTGATCATACAGGTGTTTGGGGTATGGACTGTGACCTTTGACTCATACTGAGATAGCTTTCATGCATCAAAGGACCGACCTCCTGCTGGGGTGTTATATTGTCCTTTCCGGCTTCTTGCTTATCTTGTCAACAGGAAACCTATTGTTTCGACAGAGATCATTGTTTATGGAGCCAGGTGGTGCTCGGGCTGCTGGCCCAGAGGGCATCCCTAACAGGAAGCCTATTGATTATGCTTTAAGGGTCCCATTCTTTGCACCAGTTCATCCTTAAGGCTAACATCACAGATCTGCCAGAGAGTCTCACTCTTTGATCTTGGTTTATCACAGATCTGCCAGAGAGTCTCACTCTTTGATCTTGGTTTCTGGTAAACACCACAAGCTGGTTTTATAGTTCATTCACCTGGTCCCTTGCATGTTCCATATTTCCCAACAAAATAATATCCAACAAGTACTATGTGTTTCCCACAATGCTTGGCTGGTCATAAGGATTCCTTCCTGTGAAACACTCCTGGAGGAGTGTCAGCCTTACTCTTTGTTTGAAGTTCAGCTTAGAGTAATTTCTGAAACTGCGCTAGGCAGGTTCCCCTAGTGCAGTTAGGATTGCTTATCTGTTTTGTTTGTTCTGTTGCGATTATCCTGTCCCAGCGGTGGTCGACAGGAAATCGTTCTGATCTCTGTTCTTGGAGTATAGCTGGTGCAGCGGTTGCTACCAGCTATCTCTTCTGATCTGTCTCACTTGGATCGCACTAGCATCTTGCGCTAGCGCTGTTGATCCTTCTGTTCTGTCTCCTTGGATCGCGCTAGCCACTTTCCGCTAATGCTGTGGATCCTTCTGTTCTTCCTTCCTGGATCGCACTAGCATCCTGCGCTAGTGCTGTGGATCCTTCTGTTCTGTCTTCCTGGATCGCGCTAGCCACTTCCGCTAGTGCTGTGGATCCTATCTCTCGCTTGTCCCTGTTTTCGTGTGTTTGTCTTGTCTGCTACGAACGCTTGCTGGAGGCTCGGTGAGGTAACCGTTAAGGAAGCGCTCGCGTCCTCTGTTACATGTTTGTCTGTCGATGGTTAGTTAGGCGTGCTTGTCTCTATTGTGCTTATCACTTGGAGACCACGCATGAACGCGTGCACTGTTGCGAATGAGTGCGGTGTTCGCGTTCAGTTAGCGTTTGTTATTTTCCGTATCTCCTCATTGTATGATTTGCTGTGCCTTTGCTATCCTCGTATTCTGTTCTGATCTGCCTTGTGTCACTTTTGGCAATCGCCTTTCTTGCGGTTGCGTTTCTGTTTCGTATCTGCTGTTGTGTGTGCGCTGTACCGGGGTGGCGACTAGATTGGCACACACATACAACCTGTCCCTTTGCTCGTTCTCATTCGCAATCGCTTCTTTTTCTATTGCGTTCTGCGCTTCGTACAATTCCTGTCTGGCATTTGTGGAGGTACAGAGGATTGGTTCCTCTGCACTCCTCAGCGCCATCTGCTGACAGGAATTTCCCTCTATGGGTGCGTAGCACCTTTTGCTGGGTTCCTGCAATTATACGCTTGTGGAGGATTTCCGCCGTATCAGCGCACGCGTTGTGCGCCGATCACGGAGAAAGTTCCACAATCGTTACATTAGCATTGAAAAATATCCAAAAAACATAACCTTAGGAAAAGGATTAAGGAAAAAACAAAGTATCTGGCGGCGAGGACGTGAAAAGGAATACTAAGCAGTGGGTGGAGTTTCTTTTATATTTAGGGTGGTCCTATCTGGCAGTTGGAGGTGGGGAACTGCCCAAAACATTTCCTGAATCCGTCCCTTCCTCTCACAAGAAGCAACTAAAATGCTTGTGCATGCCCTAATCATCTCCCGTCTTGACTACTGTAACACTCTACTCTGTGGTCTACCAAAAAGCAGACTGGCACCTCTCCAATCCCTACTAAACTCTGCTGCCCGTCTCATCCACCTCTCTTCTAGATCCTCTGAGGCAGCCCCTCTCTGCCAATCCCTCTATTGGTTACCAGTTGCCCAAAGGATCCAGTTTAAACTTCTCACGCTTGCATACAAAGCTCTACACAAGCTATCGCCTCCATACATTTCCTCTTTAATCTCCAGATACCTCCCCGCCCGGACCCTCCGTTCCTCAAAGGAGACCCTTTTGTCCTCCAGCCCAGTCACCTCCTCTCACTCTCGCATCCAAGACTTCTCACGGGCTGTTCCTTTCCTTTGGAACTCTCTCCCTCAACCGGTTCGTCATGCCACGAGTCTGGAAACCTTCAAACGTACTCTGAAAACACACCTGTTCAGACAAACCTATAATTTGCTATAGGCAGCACTGAAGGCGCACTGGTTTACCCACTAATCCTTGTGTTTCCTTCCCTTTTGTTTCCTCCCCACTACCCTCTAGATTGTAAGCTCACAAGGGCAGGGACCTCCTCCTAGTGTTTCTCATACTGCTGTAATTTTAACATATGCACATTTACCAACTACATATTAACTATGTATGTATTTGTATTTATTCTATTCAATGCCATGACTGTACAGTGTCTTGTATTTCTTATGTATATTTGTTTCCCATTATTTGTTTGTACTATGTACAGCGCTACGGAAGATGTTGGCGCTATATACATAAAAATTAATAATAATAATAATAATAATATGTTAATGCTGTCATGGAGTTGCCAGGGAAAGTAATTATTCCTGTGATGCTGCCCACATGAATAGGATAGTCTATAAATCTCTAGTAGGCCCATAAATACATTTTCATACTGGGGTGACATCCTACTTCCCATAGCACTGCCCACTGTCTGTAGGTATACAACATTCCCAAATGAAGAATTGCTATGAGTTAGTATACTGTATAGGCAGATAGAAAAATTTCATGAGGTTTTATGGTCAGGATGCAAATTTGCTCATAGAAAAGCTCCTTCTCTGGCAGCTTCTCCCCCAGTTTTTTTCCAGTTATCCAGCAGGAACCCACGGCCTACTTGGCTTTGAACAACAGAGTCATTGAAATGCGGGTACTCCACATGTAACTACTGCTCCTGTCACTGCCTTTGCCGTTACCTCAACAGTAAATGGGAAGATTTACCCCTTATGACAATTTATTGATTGTAACACTGTGGCTATCATTCATAAAGCATTACTGCATGCGGTAATGCTGAAAACAGCTGACTTTACCGAGCACTTAGCAAAATGTCAATTCATAAAAGCTGTTACCGCATGACAAGCTGACATTCCCGAGCAGTGAGGTAAATTACCGCCTTGGCTGTGCGGTGAACACCTCCAGCACATGTCAGTAAGGGCTTGTTCACACTACAAGAGCTTTTCTAAGCCCTTTGTGATTTTAAAAGCTCCTGCTAATGTTTTTCTATGTGTGTGTTCTCATTTGAGCGATGTGATCTTGGAATAATCCCTCATAGCATTGCATTAGCAAGAGCTTTTAAAATCTCTAGCATTTAAAAAGCTCTTGTAGTGTGAATAAGCCCTAAATGTCAATTCATAAAGATTAGAGCAGGCGGTATTGGGACGGAGAATACCGCCTGCTGTGAAGAGGTGATAAGGGTGCGGATAATAACAGCAAAGTTAATGGAGACAGACCTCTCAGGCAGCAGCAGCGGTGAGAGCAGAACAAACAAGGCTTCCAGAATACCCCGGCTGTGTTTTTTCACCTTTTGGGTACCTGTTTTATGGTTTTTTTTACATCAGTAAGCCTGCATGTGTAACATTTCTTGAAGTTCTTCTAAGCTGTGCCAATTAAAGGGACTCCGAGCAGTGCAGAAACTATGGAAAGATGCATATAATTTTAAAGCTCTCTTTCTCCTCTTTCCAATGATATATAGACCGCCGCCCTACGCCTTTTAATTTGAAATTGCCACGGCCACGATTTCAATCGCGAAAATAAAGAAAACTAAAAGGCGTAGGGTGACGATTTAGGTGTCGCCAGAAAGAGGAGAAAGAGAGCTTTAAAATGATATCCATCTTTCCATAGTTATATTGTATTACACAGGGCGACTTTTTCCTAAAGTCAGCAGCTCCATTCTGCTGAATGGAGCTGCTGACACTGGGGAAAGTGTCGTCCTGTGTAATACAAGTAACTCTCTTTCTCCTCTTTCTGACGACACCTAAACCGCCACCCTACACCTTTTAGCTTTCTCTATTTTCGCGATTGAAATCGTGGCCGCGGCAATTTCAATCGCGAAAATAGCGAAAACTAGGTGTAGGGCGGCGGTTTGTATATCATTGGAAAGAGGAGAAAGAGAGCTTTAAAATGATATGCATCTTTCCATAGTTTCTGCACTGCTCGGAGTCCCTTTAAATAGATTGTTTAGAAAGATAGATTATAGCCTATGTCGGTTGTCTGTGTGGTCACTTGCACCAACTGCAATGTTCAGTATGTGGGTGGCACCGCTCGCCCTCTAAGACAGAGGATTTCTGAGCATTTCAATGGTGCTTCATGGAAAACTGGAGGAACATGGCGGTGACCTGAGCTGATTTATTTTCCAAGGTGTGGAGAGGTTGGTGGCTCCAGTTAGACGAGGCGATATGTATCGTAAGCTGCTGCTACATGAAGCCTATTGGAGTCTACAGTTAGGTAATAGGATTCCCGGGCGCCTAAATGCCAGGTGGGACTTACATTTTATCTGTCAATATCTTTTCAACCTTAGTCATTTTGTAGTTTTTATGATAAAGTGAACAAACATTTTATAGTTGCATATATTATCTGTATGACTTTGTACAAGGTTAGGGAAATCTTGATGAGACTCTCTGGGATGCACACCCTAAGGGTGTGTGTCTTAGAGAGTATATATACCTTGTAAAGATGTCAGCTGATTAAGGCTATGAGTAAGGACGCTCAGTCCAAAACATGTCAGCTGGCTTAATGCTGTGCCTGTAAACTGGCAGTAAAAGTTTTCATGGACTTTTACAACCCACTATGCCTCCTTGCTGCCCATAAAAAAGTTAGCTGTGGTGTCACCTTTCCCAAAGGCAAATAAAAAGTAACTTATTCTATATTCCGAGAACCAGAAACTTTCAGTCATTTCCCTCTCCTGCTTCCAGCGATGGCGTCTGCTGATCTGAGCGAGGAGCTGGAGTGTCCCGTCTGTCTGACCATTTATACAGATCCTGTAAGCCTGAGATGTGGCCACAACGTCTGCCGGATCTGTATTGATCGTGTGCTGGACTCACAGGAGGGGTCTGCAGGTTATTCCTGTCCTGAATGTAGAGAGGAGCACAAGGCACAGGTTGGACTACAGAGGAACATTGCTCTGAGGAACATAGCAGTGCGTTTCCGGTCTACTCAGCCAGATCAGGAGGAGGCTGGAGTCCATTGTACTTACTGTGTGGACGCTCCTGTACCTGCTGTTATGTCCTGTCTACACTGTGACGCTTCTATGTGTGATAAACACCTGAGAGTCCACAGCAAGGCACCAGAACACGTCTTATGTGCCCCCACCACCTCCCTGGAGACCAGGAAATGCTCCGTCCATAAGAAGATCCTGGAGTATTACTGCACTGAGGATGCCTCATGTGTCTGCGTGTCCTGCACTGTGATTGGGGGACATGTAGGACATAAGATGCTGTCACTGGATGAGGCCTCTGAGAAGAAGAAGGAGAAGCTGAGAAATGATCTGCAAAAACTGATGGCAGAGAAAGAGAAGGCTGAGAAAAGAGTCCAGAGTCTGGAGGAACACAGGAGAAAAGTACAAGAAAAAGCAGATGATGAAGCAGAGAGAGTCACTGCCCTATTTAGAGACCTCAGGAGACGGCTGGAGGAGCTGGAGGAGAGAGTCCTGAGTGACATCACAAGGCGGGCACAATGCTATGATGACATCATTAGGCAGCTGGAGATAAAGAAGGAGGAGCTGTCCAGGAAGATGCGTCACATTGAGGAGCTGTGTCACATGACTGATCCACTGACTGTCCTACAGGAACCAGACACAGGTGACTTGTGTGACACGGAGGACAGACATGATAAGCAGCACCGTGATGGAGGGGATCTGGATGTGGCCAGCGTCTCACACACATTACACACAGGACTGGCTGATATCATGTCTGGGGTAACTGGGGGGATCTCTGTACAGCCTGCAGACATATTACTGGATGTAAACACAGGTTATAAGCGGCTACATGTATCGGATGACAGGAAAACTGCATCCTGGTCAGATATAAAGCAGAAACGCCCAGAAAGACCAGAGAGATTTCAGGATTATCCTCAGGTGTTGAGCAGCCGGAGTTTCTCCTCAGGGCGACATTACTGGGAAGTGGATGTTGGGGGATCAGAGAGCTGGGCAGTCGGGATGTGTTACCCCAGTATAGAAAGGAATGGAGAGCAGTCAGTGATTGGAAGGAATAACAAGTCCTGGGGTTTGTACAGGGAGGGTGATCAGTGCTCAGTGGCACATGATAGGAAAGGGATGAAGTTACCTGACAAAATCCCCAGTGATAGAGTCAGGATATATCTGGATTATGAGGCCGGGCAGATCTCCTTTTATGCCCTGTGTGACCCCATCAGACACCTCCACACCTTCACTGCCACCTTCACTGAGCCCCTCCATGCTGGGTTATGGGTATATGGAGGTTGTATAAAGATATCTGGGGGAGTCAGGGGGTGTGAGAGCTCCACCCACTGGTGACATCACAGGGAGAGGATTGTGATTGGCTGATTGTCCTGCCAGTAATTACCAGCTGTCTGTGATTTCCAGGGACAATTCCTGGTTTCTGTCCTGAATAATTATACAATTACACAAACCTAAATTAAATTAACAAAACACAATTTTACCTAACTTTTAATAGATTTGATTAAAAAAGGGGTAGACCATAATACTGATTAGAGCCAAATAAAGGCTAGACGTGGTTTTCAGGGATTCCCAATTCCCCTCCCCAGAATAGTATAGAGATATCTGCAGAGACAGGCATTTTAATCAAATCTATTAAAAGTTAGGTTTTAAGATGTTTTTCAGATAGGTCAAATTGTGTTTTCTGAATAATTATATCCCGAAATCCACATTTATTGTCACATTATATAATTGTATTTGTTTATCTGTAACTGATAATAATCTACCATATATACTCTGTATTACTTCCAGCGATGAGCTGCCTGTGATAAGAAACATGTTCTGTAATGAGATTACACTGCACTGCAGACTGACTTATGCTGGGTACATTCGATGTGTTTTTTCGGTCGATTTCCCATTCAATTGATTTTCAATTATTTTTTCCGCTCGATTTCCCACTCGATTCTCTTCTCTTTTCTTATCATTTTTCATTCACTTCTATGAGAAATGAGTAAACGATAGAAAGTAATATCGGGCATGATGGAATTTATCAATCGAACGCATCTATCGAACGAACAAAATGTAACTTGTGCAACCGAGCATAACGCAGGAGGGGCACAACCCTCGAAAGGGAAATATGTGTGCATGTGTAATGGAAGCCATGAACTGGTCGAATGCCACCAGATCGACCAGCAGATAGATGCATCTCTGATCTAACCTAATCACAGAGGGATCTGTTGACTGCCATACACTGCACAGATTTAGAGTCGATTTCAGCATGAAATCTATTCACAACCTGTGGAGCCGACATTGCCGCCTGCCTCGCTGCCCCCTGGTCATTCCTACTTTCCCAGCCAGCCTCAATACATCCCCGGTCCGCCTGCGTGAGTCCCCGGGATCCGATCAGTCACACTGTCCTCCATGTCCTCCTCACTTCCTGTCTCTTTCTGTGGCAAACGGAAGTTTAAACAGTAGAGGGCGCTCTACTGTTTGAACTTTGGATTGTCACAGGAAGTGACAGAAAGTGAAGAGGAATCAGAATCAGTTTTATTTCGCCAAGTACAGCAGAGCTATACTCGGAATTGTTTTTGGTGCACATGGCGTATACATAGTATAGGAGGACAGACGCTCAACACATACAGATTAGCAACTACAAAAAATTATAGTCTGGTGTCACAGTTCATCAGTTCAGCAGCTAGTGTGTCCGCGCTTGCTGTGCAGGTACAGCCACATAGCACTAGTGGGGATAGGGGTAGCAGTAATAATAATAATGGTAATGATGACAATGAACAATGATGCCCCCAACCGGAGCCAGGGCAGTGAGAACCAGGACGGGCAGCGGCGAGAGCAGGCTGACCGGCCCCGCTGGGGCATGCTAGTAGGTGGGCCTAGGGGGAAGGTTGGTGTTAAGCAGCCGAATCGCTTGGGGGAAGAAGGTGTTCTCCCGCCTGGTGGTTTTGGATGGTAAGGTCCTGTAGCGGCGGCCCAACGGGAGGAGCTCAAAGTAGCGACTGCCTGGGTGGGAGGGGTCACGGGAGATCATGGTGGCTCTCTTCATCATTCTGGCGGAGTGGAGGAGATTGAGAGGCGGAAGAGGAGACCCGATGATCTTCTCTGCGTCGGTTATGACTCTCTGCAGTTTTCTCTTGTCGCTGGCCCCCCGTGTACCAGACGATGATTGAGGAGCAGAGGATGGATTCTATGGTGGCAGCATAGAAGCTGGTTAGCAGTTTCTGGGGCATGCCGAAACGCTTCAGTTGGCGCAGGAAGAACAGCCTCTGCTGAGATTTCTTCTGAACTTTAGCGGTGTTTTGCCCCCATTTCAGGTTGTTCGTGAGAGTAGTGCCGAGGAACCGTACAGATGACACCCTAGAGACTTCAGTGCCCCCGAAGTCTCTAGGGTGTCATCTGGAGAATGCAGCCAGCCAGAAGAAGTGAGGCTGAACGGATCTCGGGGTCGGAGACTAGCACGGCCGGACAGGTGATATTGCTGCTGCTATGCTGCGTCAGTCATTGCTGAACCGAACGCCGCTAACGACGTGCTCCCGACCTGCCGGCAATTGAGCAAAATTTTCCACCTGGACGATTTCTGATGGAAATCGATCGATCGTTCAGCGTTTGCACTTTCACAGCAGATTCAATCACATTGATCAAATCTGCTGTATATCGGTGGGAAATCGAGTAGGTGTATGGGCTCCTTAAGGGCCATTACAAATAAAATAAGCATTCCCCAATCAGCAGTCTTTTCTAATATGACCCAGGCCAAGGCTGCAGTGATCTCCACAACATAGCAGGACTGCTATATATAGTCGATAATGTTAGATACACCATTCTCCAGCCACCTACTCCAGCACTAATTAGGATGTAGAATCTACGTCCTGGAACTACAAGCAGTCAAAGATTTATTGCATGCGTCAGTCTGCAGAGGCACGTGCCCCGCCTTGTTTCTGGAACCCGTGAGGAATAAACAGATAAGCATAACATGCATCAGTTCTAAATAGCTACAGCAAGCGGATATCATCCTACCTATAAACACATCTTATGTACAGAAAACTCTCCAGCTTACCAAGTGTTAAGTAGGCACACCCAGCTGTGGGTGTGTGAGAGCTGTCCATCATCACAGTAGAAACTTTCTATTGGCTACTAGAATGGAGTGATTGACAGGACCCGCCCTGCACGGCTGCAAAACCCCCACACCAAGCTGGGAGCTTCCGCTGACTTACACTCTGAATACCAGGAATCCATGTTTTGGAAATGAGGCGATTTGTTTATATCTTCAGAGTCAACCAGTTGGCACTTGGAGCAGATAAAGTCCTAGTTGACCTTTCAATAGAGCAAGATGTTCACTATATCCTCCAAATTCTGTTCCTCTAGAATGTGTCTTAAATAATACATCCAGGCATATTAAAAACACTAAATCCACTTACCAGGGGGTTTCTTCAGCACGTGGCAGCCGTCAATAGCTCTGCGCCTGCACAGTACAATCCTGATGACGTCGGCCAGACCACGTGACCCGCGCAGTGGAACGCACAAGAAGCCGACCGGGAAGCCAACCTGGTGAGGTCGGCTTCTACAGTGGAGGACAACGGGTGCCACCGGAGCTGTGGCAAGGGCACAGGACGGCTGCCAGGGGCTGGAGGAAGCCTCAGGTAAGTGGATTTTGTTTTTTTTTAATCTGCCTGGGTTTTCCCTTTAAAGGGAGAACACATAAGAGGTGCTCAATGCTAGATGTTTATCTTCACCTGGCACAGTGATTATCCTGATGAAGTTAGTTGGACCTCACGAAACGCGTTGCCTTGTGCTCAATAAATTCTTTTTCTTATTGTACCGTAAGTGAGTTTCTTGTGGGAGGTCAGCCAACTCAAGTTGTTTACAATTTTAGCCTTTTTATACTTTTGGGCGCCTCTCCACCGTGTGTTGTCACAATCACGCCCCTCCTTGAGTGGAGTCCTTTCCGGGCCCCTCGGCGGCTCCAGGTTCTTTTATGCAGAGTGCGACCTGTACCCATTTGGAGGCGGTTATCCTCCTCAGGTGCAGTTGATGGTTGCTAACCTTGTAACCCACTCTTGTGAGTACTGACCTGTTTTTCTTATGCACCTCCACAATTCTTGAACGTACTACGCCATCCAGGCTCCCAGAGTCTATGTGTTTTTTTCTTAGGTTGTTTCTATCTACCATTGCTAAACCACTTCAGCCTTCAGTCGTGTTTCACCGTTATGCATCTGAGCAATTTTCACCTCCCATTCATTCGCCAATAACTTTATCACTAATTATCACAATGAATTGATCTATATTTTGTTTTTTTCCGCCACCAATTAGGCTTTCTTTGGGTGGTACATTTTGCTAAGAATTATTTTTTTCTAAATGCATTTTAACAGGAATATTAAGAAAAAATGGAAAAGATTCATTATTTCTCAGTTTTCGGACATTGTAGCTTTAAAATAATACATGCTATGATAGTTGAAACTCACGTATTTTATTTGCCCATTTGTCCCGGTTACTAGACCATCTAAATTATGTCCCTATCACAATGTATGGCGACAATAGTCAGTTTTGTGTCCATCACTATTTACAATCTTATAATTTAAAAAGTAAAAATATTAGTTATATTCCCTCTTGACATGCATATAAAAAAAAGTTCAGACCCTTAGGTAACTATTTATGTCTTTTTTTTTTTTAATTGTGATTTTTTTTTTTTACTTAAACATTTTATTTGGGCATTTTTTTTAGTGTGGGAGGTAAACAGTTAATTTTAAATGTAATTTGTTATGAGAAAAATGCATGTGCATGTAGTTTTACTATTTGGCCACAAGTTGGCCACAGTGTTTTTTTTGATTTTCTATCCTGTAGCTCGCTTACAGGAAGTATAAGCAGTACGTGATTTTCTTTTTTCAGAAAGACCGCGGCTTCTGATGAGAAGCTGTTGGTTTTTGTAATGGGGACATAGATCTCCGGGCTAACGGGGGGCTGCATGGGAGCATGCGGGTGGGCGCGTGTGAGCATGCAGCAGCAGCCTTTTGGACGTGACAGTCACGTCCAAAAGGCTAAAATGGTTAAGCGTCTTACTCTTAACGGAGAACTCTTCTAATGAAACATTGGTTCTTTAATCCTGACCCATGTATCATGTATCTATGCCCCTGTGGACTTCACTTCAGCACCAGGGGCATAGATACACTTATTTATTTACCTCACCGTTCCCAATCGCTGCGCCACTGCCGTTCATTTCCGCCGCAATCCTGCCATTCCGGTGAATGGGAACAGCTTGCTCCCAAACCTGATCACAGGGCCTGTGGTGAATGAAAGGCCGGCGTCAGCGAGACGGCAGCATTTCATTCACAAAACAAAAGCGAACAGTTACACTTAAAGAGACTCTGAAGCGAGAATAAATCTCGCTTCAGAGCTCATAGTTAGCAGGGGCATGTGTGCCCCTACTAAACCGCCGCTATTGCGCCGCTAAACGGGGAACACGTGCCCCTGCTAACTATGAGCTCTGAAGCAAGAATTATTCTCGCTTCAGTGTCTCTTTAATAGTCTTTTTGGCAAATAAGTGTAGCGCCATCTTGTGGTCAAAAAGTAAAAATGCACCCACACATACACTTTATATACAGAAATATATACATTTTTATTAAATTTTAACCCCTTACACCCCTATTCTATAGTTACCAAAATAAAACACTTGTTAAAAAAAGACACTATTTTAAAACAAAGCTTAAATAGTTACCTTATAGACTTTTCAGTATGTATGTCAGGAAGGTATATTACTGTTAATTTTGCAAATAATGGCTTGGGATGAATGATATGGTATTAAAAATCACTAAAAAGAAAAATAAACCTTTATTTCCAGATAAAATATTATCACCACACATTGTACTAGGGACACAATCAGAGCTGGGACAAGGTCCTCTGGCACCCAAGGATAAGTCACCAAAGTGCACCCCTCCATCTCTCCCACCCCAGCCGTCACCCACTGAATGCTATTAGACTAAGAGGCACCCCAGGGCCCCCAACACCTTGATCTTTAGTTATCTGGCTTGCAATCACTGCCATGTATCCCCTTTTCCTATATCTCTTTGCTTCAAAGACAATAGGGTAATGATAGCGAAGTGAGTTGTGAGCCCCCTTCTACACTGCGCCCTGAGGCTGGTGCCCCTCTTACCTCTGCCTCGGGGCCCGCCCTGCGGGAGACCCTGCGGGAGACCTACACTGCGCTCTGAGGCTGGAGCCTCTCTCACCTCTGCCTCAGGCCTGCCTTGGACACAATTTAAATGGTGTAATAACCGGGACAAATTGACAAATAAAATGTGTGAGTTTTATCTACAGCTGCAAGTTTTATTTTAGGACCTGGAACGCTCCACAGTATACAGAGCCTTCCCTCTACTAAAAGAAGTATCCAACCTGTAGTGTTTTGTCACTTCAGGTATTCTGTAATTATTTAATACATGTTCTTTAAAGAACTGGAGAAAATGTAACAAACATTTAACCAGTTATGCCGTTCGCGGCAGTATGTCTACGCCCCGCAGGACTTCAGTTCCCGCACAGGGGCGTAGATACTCGTCAATTGCCGTGAACAGCCGCGACGCGTGTGTACCGCCTGCTAGCCCGGAGATCAATAAATGGGAACACAGATCTAGATTCAAGATTCAAGCACTTTATTGATTGTGTGACACAACGAAATTACTAAGTGCCAGAGTCAATGATCACCGACATCGATGAGATGCCTGCGGTCACTGTAATGAACAAAGTTACACTTGCATGCATTACTTCCTGTTCGTGTACTGTTACATGGCAGGAATAAAATGCATGAGGACATCTTGTGGCCAAGTAGTAAAATTACACCTACATACATTTAAAAAAATAAAATAAAAAAAGACATACATACCATTAAAATTAACCCCTTACCTCCCTCACTCTCCATAGTTACCCAAATAAAAAATTTGCATGTACATAAAAAGAATGAGAAAAAAATAAGTAAATAGTTACCTTAGGGACTGAACTCTTTTAATTTGTATGTCATGGGAGGTATATTATTGTTATTTTTGAAATGATGGGCTTGTAATTAGTGATGGATGTGAAACAGAAACAATGCACCTTTATTTCCAAATAAAATATTGTCGCCATATATTGTACTAGAGAAATATTTTAAACGTTGCAATAACTGGGACAAATAGGCAAATAAAATGTGCATTGTTTTATTTTAAAACTATAAAGGCCGAAAATTGAGAAATAAGGCCTTTTTTCCCATTTTTTCTTATTATTCCTTTTAAAATGCATTTAGAATAAAATAATGCTTAGCAAAATGTACCTCCCAAAGAAAGCCTAATTGGTGGTGAAAAAAAACAAGATATAGATCATTTTGTTGTGATAAGTATTTATAAAGTTATTGGTGAATGAATGGGAGGAGCACTAAATGTGAAAATTCCTCTGGTCCACAAGTTAAGCAACCCCTTAGTAGGGAAGTGGTTAAACAAAGTGATCAGGCTACAAATTTATTTTTTTCCCAGACAGTCTTACATTCATCAGACAATTCCACAGGTAGCACTAATGAAGGCTAAATAATCGGATAAGGTGGTCAGTCACGTGAATGCTGGGACAGTTTATTTGGACACAGTATGACTAGGTTGTGTTCAGAGAATAAGAAAAAAACTCCAGAGCCAGGACAAGGTCCTCCAGCACCCAAGGCTGAGACACCAAAGTGCGCCCCTCCATCCCTCCCACCTCATCCGTCTGATTGCTATTAGACTAAGAGGCGCCCCAGGGGCCCCAACATTTTAAGCTCTAGTTATGTGACTTGCAGTCACTGTTATGTATCCCCTTTTCTTATTTCTCTTTGCTTCAAACACAAAAGCGGAATGATAGCTGAGTGAGTTGTGCACCCCCTCCTACACTGCGCCCTGAGGCTGGAGCCTCTCTCGCCTCTGCCTCGGCCCCGCCCTGCGCCCCCACCTACACTGCACCCTGAGGCTGGAGCCTCTCTCGCCTCTGCCTCGGCCCGCCCTGCACCCCCTCCTACACTGCGCCCTGAGGCTGGAGCCTTTCTCGCCTCTGCCTTGGCCCGAGTTGTGCACCCCCTCCTACACTGCGCCCTGAGGCTGGAGCCTCTCTCACCTCTGCCTCGGCCCGCCCTGCACCCCCTCCTACACAGCGCCCTGAGGCTGGAGCCTCTCTCGCCTCTGCCTTGGCCCGCCCTGCGCCCCCTCCTACACTGCGCCCTGAGGCTGGAGCCTCTCTCGCCTCTGCTTTGGCCCTGCACCCCCTCCTACACTGCGCCTTGAGGCTGGAGCCTCTCTGCCTCAGCCCGGCCCTAAGAAAGCCCATAACTACGGTGTCCTGGCATTACTGGTCATCAGCCACCACAGCACAGAAGATACAGACAATACAGCCATGGGTGTTACCGCTCCTTTTTATTCCATCTTCTGTAAACAAGAGTCCATAAATTCACCTCCAAACCTTTTCTGGCCAAGCAGCACATGAGTCCCAGGAGCTTTCACATGTAGGCGATTTGTATCAGGTTATATTAATTGGATTTATGGTATGATTTATCATTCTAGATTTCTTATTTAAATAGTTTAATCACATAGATTTTTAATAAACGGATGCAGAGCGTGGTTGAATTACAGTTTGATAATCCCAGTAGAATTATGTCCCTCCCCCCTCGGCGTCTGCCCTCCACCCTTCAAACCCTCATTGTGCCCTCCCCCCCCCCCCTCCCGTTTTCTCTCATATTGAAGGAGGAGGAGACAAATAATGTCTTGTTGAGCGTTGAGGACATCGGTTGGGAGTGTTCAGAATCACAGTGGTGGACCATAAAGGTATAAGAAGGTAAACAGAATCCATCCAATTGGTGTCCACCGAAACTGTAATCAACCAAACGGACTGACATTAACTGCTGATTCGTATATAAATACTTGTGACCCGATTTACAATAAATGTAAACATATATTGATTGTCCCCTGGTGGAATCGGTACCGGTCTTCTTACTCGAGTCCTCGACCATCTCCGCCCTTCAGTTACGGAATCTGTGAATCCCATTCATTGTAAACATGTCCCGTGCTTATTGTTTCCGGTTAGTGTAAAATTCTGAAGGAATCCGACGAATCGTCTCCATCATTGTACAGATCCTGCCAACGAGAACAAATGTCATTTAGATGGCCACGTTATCTGTATTTCTTTTCAATTCAAGAATTTCAATCAATTTTTCTGTATCACTATCAATATTCTTCCAATTATTAAGAAAAAAGGCTGAAAATTCTTAATTTCTAATTTATAAACCCCAAAAATGTATTAAATCTATCCTACACCGTTCAATTTTCATAGAAATTGCTCCGAAAAATATCAGCCACTTCCGATCGACTTGTAGATGGGCACAGTGTATGAGGCCTTCAGGATATATACCTTATGATGAGGTCTTGCCTATGGGTACATGTTAGGGAAGAATTCAGCTTCTGCCATTGCAGCTCATGAGGTCTAACCCTAACATACAAGACAAATGACACATCTATGCGCAATACCTCAAACTGTTCAAAGAAGGCGTTATTGGCTCCATACATCGGGTTTGGAATGGTCATTGTTGGAGGATTTCCATTGTTTGTTACGTCTAGATCATCATCGTCGTCATCGTTGTCCTCCTGGAATCAGAAGTACGCAGAGGTGAGTTACAGTTACATTGCCGGGAACTTGTATACTGGCTATTTAGAAGGTATGAGATTAGAAGACTTTGACGCTGATTTCCATGAACTTTTCTCATGAGGAATGTCTCTGATATTCTGTTTCCAAGTCCATCTCGGCTCAAAGACATTCTGTAGACAGTGGGCCTCGTAAAACAAACCCGAGGTGAAAACAAGTTTTTGATATATACTTATCTTGGTGTTCTGGACACTCTCCAGGCCACCTCTTTTCACCTGGTCATCTTTATGTCTTGCTGCTGCATGCCCCATTTGGAACTCCGGTTGCGCTCCCTGGGCCAGACTCTGACTAATCAACAACAGGAACGGAGCATACAGCAACTAGACGGACAGAGGGCTGGACAAATGAAATAGCCTGGAGGCCTGTAAGGACTAGGGATGTATAACGATCTGCTATTGTATGAGGGCACTAGCAGACAGACAGATAATAGACGTTCCCAGCAGGGGAAATGTCTACAGTCAGTGACAGTAGAAGGCAATTCTATCACTGGTACAGATGTATAGATTGGTCAGCAAATCGGGTCGGTAACAGATCAGACAGATAAGGTACAAAATTGGCAGGCAATATCAGAGTGAATATTCAAGCAGAGGTCGGCAACAGATCAGATAGGCAGAGGTACAGAATCGTTAGGCAATATCAAAGTGAGTATTCAGGCAGAGGTCGGCAACAGATCAGATAGGCAGAGGTACAGAATCGTTAGGCAGAGAGTAGTCAGAAAAACAGGCAAAAGGTCAAACACGGTATAACAATCAACAGTAATATGTTTATTGCTGAGCTAGTGTGAAATCCCCGGGGTCCTGCCGGTTCAAAGAACACACGGATCTGACTAAGGTCTGAAGCCTTCACTGTGAAGTGTTCGCTAGAACAGACAACGTGGTACTGACAGGGGAGGCCTTAAGAAGCCCAGGGTGACAGATTAGGCACGCCCCGCAATCAAAATGGAGAGGTGGATCCCTGCGTGTCAGCTGACCGGCTGTCAGCTGACACGCTTCCTGAGTGAATAAGAGGAGCGACGCTGACAGCTCGTGCGTCCGCCCTCTTTCACTCCAAGCCTAGGAAGCCCAGCCGGAGCGCAGCTGACGTCATCCTGCACAGACCCGGAAGACGTTGACACGCTGCTGGCCGCCGCAGCGCTGGTGAGACCCGCAGCCCTGACAGGATGATCATTGAGATGCAAATACTTTTTCCTTGCATTCAAATTTCACGTATCTCGCTCTCTCTGGCACTCGCGTGTGCGCAGTACAGGGCCGCCAGTCTTCAGAAGCCCGGGCACTCCCAAAGACTGCCGAAGTCTCCTGCGGTGGGAGATTCAACCGGGGGAGCCTGCAGGGGAACGAGGACACCGGGAGGAGAACAGGGAGGCTCTATAGGACCCAGAGCGTTCATCTCCTTAGGTGAGTATCTTTTTTTTTTTTTTAATTAGCTTTCAGATTCTCTTTAATAGTCGTTTATAAGACTGCAATTAGTGAAAACTATCACATTAGATTATTAATGCTTGAACTTAGTCAAATTAAAAAAGAAATGAAAAAAAAAATGACAATGTGAGACCAAAACTGCGATATGACCGGGCATGTCCACCAAGTATGCTCAATACAGACAGCATTTACAACCTGGGAAACATTGAGGAGATTTACCTGGAACATCTGGCTGACTGTAAGCTCTGGGGCTGACACTGTGCTGGATTCTATATGACAATAGCGCCATCTAGTGGCAGCCGTTCTTCCTATGTCGGAGAATGTCTGATATTGGATCTTCGCTGGAAAAGGCCAATGTTGGACGTAGGGTTGGAAAGGGTTAAAGCCTGCAGCAGACTGATGGCACATGGAGGAAGGGGGAAAAGCCAATGGCAACCACACATCTAACAGAACTTTGAGAAGCCCCCAGTGTGGCAGCATACCTCTCTGAGGACCCCCACATACCAGCACTAGAGACATCTGGGGAGTTCCTCATATGTGTAGGTGTTTCTAAGGGTCTGTCGGGATGAGGACCCTAACATACCAGTACTAGAGACATCCGGGAAGTTCCTCATATGTGTAGGTGGTTCTGAGGGTCTGTCGGGGGCACAGAGGAGGACTTGTCCAGTTACACTCTGAGGACCCCCACATTACATACCAGCTGTAGAGCCATGCGGTGACCCCCCCATAGGTGGAGGAGGTACTGGGGTCTGTGGGGGGCACTGATGCACACTTGTCCAGTTACACTCTGAAGACCCCCACATACCAGCTGTAGAGCCTTCCGGTGACCCCCCCATATGTGTAGGCGGTTCTGGGGGTCTGTCGGGGGCACAGAGGCACACTTGTCCACTTACACTAAACTTTTACCAATACTTCAGAAATAAACAACTAACCTTGAAGTGCCTGAAGTGGAAGCCGTTGTTATTCCTCCTGTAGTAGACGAAGCCCGCCGCTAAGCCTGCGATCAGAGCAATCACCGATATTGTGACCAGGCCGGCGGTGACAGGATGAGACACCTGACTCTCCGCGACCTCCTGCAACATACAAATCAGGGTCAGGCAATCGTAATGGCACAGCTAAGAGAGTAAATCACGTCACATCTCTTTAGATAGCCGGTATTCTGATCGATATTTTACAGCTTGTCCAATTTCCTTCTGACCGAGAAAGAGGTGGATTTTGAGCAGAGGCATAACTAGAGGGGAGCAGTGCCTGCGGCTGCAGAGGGGCCCAGAGCTGTAAGGGGCCCCAACTACCACTTCACTCCCACTGATAAAGAGATCATGATGGCCACACTTGATGTATGACCCTTGCGAGATGGGCCTCAAGGTCATGAAAGGCGGCATGGGGAGGGGTGTAAACATTAAGGGCCCCGTCAAAGTTTTGCTGAGGGGCCCCATTTTTTCTTTAGTTATGCCCCTGACTGTGAGCTGGGATTGGTCGCCGGCAGTCAGTCAGGCTGGTCCTATCATTTTCTCGATCGATTGAAAGTAGGATCTGAGGTGATAATTGCATGGTGTGTACCGGGCATAGGAGATCCTGAATGGTCACATGATCAAGTCACACAGCTCAGAACGCGGAAAGTTTGTTTTTTTCAGAAGATTATAGCGATATATAAAATACAGGCAGTGTTACTCCAGCTCTCTGTGGAAGTAACGTGTAATATTCTCAGATGGCGGATTATTTACCGGGATAAGCGGAGCCATCAGCGGCCCTCTGATCACATGGAGGATCCCATTGTAGGCCGGAATATCCCAGAGAACGATCACTTTATCGTTTACGATCTTTGGACACTGCAGAAATAATCACAATCAGATGTATAATGACGGCAGGAAATAAGAATAGGCCCATGATCACAGCGGGTGATAGTATATACAGTGTTAACGGACATCTGAGGAGATAATAAGCTGATGAGATAAACAATTGTATCTATCTTCCTCCTCCTCCTAAAAATGACTTTTTTAGATATCCCACAGTTTTATTTTATATTTTAAATCTCATTTTTAAGTTTGTACTGTCTCACTGTCTCTGCTTAGTGACATATGCATTGAAGTATGCTAGAGCTCAAATCTGTGAACTATTGACCAATTTTATCTCTTTCCTGCTCTCAGAAGCTGTTTTCTGCCAGGAAAGTATTTTATGGCTGCAATTCCTTATCAGTGAGGGTTATGCTATAGTCCGACCCGGACAGAAACTGTCACTTGCATACCTGATGTTTAACTCTTTCAGGCAGAGGAACAAAAAAAGTAACACAGCCTAGTTATTTGTGCGCTTGGCACTGTACATACACATGTCTATCTCATGTCATCTCGGTTGTCCTTGACGATGTATGGGAAGACTGACCAAGAGACAGATCTCTCTCTGTTCAAATCTGATTGGAGAGAGATCTGTTACTTGCCCAAACACTGCAGGTCGATTCCTGATCTATTTCAGCAAATATGAAATCGCTCAGGAATCAGTCTTGAGATGCTGCATCTGCCGCCTCGACCACTCCCCCTGCCCCCCCTCCCCCCGGCGCTGTCCCTCCTAATGTAAAATATGCCCCCCCCCCCTCCCGGTTGAACACTGTAAGAACAGCGCAGGAGATTTGGGCGCAGCCGGCGCCGCCATAGGCCGTAAAAGGAATTGTGGCTATCGTAATTTGAGTGCCGTCGAAAGCGTGACGGGCGTTTCTGCTTTTTAATTTCACTGAAGGTTACCAACATGTCACACGGTGCTGTGCGATAAATAGGAGGGGCAGATGACAAACCAGCAAACGTGACAAAGAGGATCTATCCACTCAGATTTACAATCTGCTAATCAAACTGGCCGCCAATTGTATCGGTAACTTTTTCAAAATCTACATTCAGGCGTCGGTGGATGTAGCATAGCGGACATCAAACACGCAACAGTCACGGGAAACTCAGCCGCAGTTTTGGTTGGACTGCTCCAGATAAATTTGTTGCGGTTTTGTCCGCTGCATCACAAGGCAGCCGGCAGCAATGCACATTTTTCCTGACAGCAGAATGCGCTGGCATTTATCAAATGGATCCCGCCTCCCACCAGCAGCAGAAGACACACGCATGCGCTGGGCTGTATACATTAGCAGAATGCATACATGTCAATCGGCTCTCATCATTTAATCCACTACCGTATGCAATATAGGGGATTTTCCATACACAGATCCCTGCAGAAGGTCACAAGAGGTAACACAATAGTTGTCTACTCACCGGAGGCCGGCCGCAGTCACTGAGGGACTCTGAAAAGGAAAGGTTGTATCCCGTCTTAGACAGTAGAGTAGTACCATTGGTCAGATTGGAGTATGGAAGTAAAATGTCCAGCATGGAAATGTGATGTTCCAGATCCCGCCAGCTTAACGTCTAGAAGAAAAAAAGCCCAAGTGATGTTGAGGCTTGAAGGTGACCTTAAGTGAGGAAACTCAATTCAGGTTAGATCAAGGATGTCAAACTGGTCCTTCTCGAGGGCCGAGGTCCTCACACATTTTTTGCACAGCTCAAATGAATTGATGGGTCTGAATCAGGAAGGGTGTGGTCCATCAGGTAGAACGCATTCCTCTCTTTCTCAGTCCATCCTAAACACTGGCATGGATCTGACCCTCCAGGCCTGGAGTTTGACACCTGTGGGTTAGATACTCACCTAGAGGGAAGGCTCTGGAGACTACAGAGGCCTCCTGGTCCTCTGTCTCTCCCGTAGTTCTCCCGCGTCCCAGGTGGAAGCCTTTTGTCCTGCTAGGCCTTCATTTATCCGAAGGGCAGCCTTTGGAAGTTCTACGGTGCCCGAGGTGTTTCAGAGATGAGCACGTCCTTACTGTGTAAGCATGAGCCCGGGCTCCCTCGTATGAAGTACAGACGTTTCGTTCCTTGGAAGTACTCGGGACACAAGTAGTTCCGAAGGCGCTTGAGGAGGACTGAAGAGCTATTCAACCGAGCAGGTAGAATAACTTCAACCAGAGGCAGCACAGGAGCGACAGGAGAGACTGAGGACCAGGAAGGATCTATGGTGTCCAGAGTACTGTATCAAACCTGTAGTGAGAGGGATTGTTTGGCATTGACAGTATTTGCGGGGCGAAGGGAGGGGGGGGGGTGTAGGGTTAAGCATCAGGAAGAGGGGTTTTAGGGTTTGGCGTTAGGAAGAGGGGCTTTAAGGTTAGGCATCAGGAAGGGGTGTTTTAGGGTTAGGCATCAGGAAGAGGCGTTTTAGGTGCCAGGAAGTGGGGTTTTAAGGTCAGGCATCAGGAAGGGGGGTCTTGGGGTTAGGCGTTAGGAAGGGGGGTCTTAGGGTTAGGCATCAGGAAGCCCCCTAAAACCCCCTTATCTGATACCGAATCCCAAAACCCCTCTTCTGATTCCTAACCCTAAAACCCACCTTAGGCGTCAGAAAGGGTGGTTTTGTGTTTAGGCGTCAGGAAGGGGGGGTTAGGGTTAGGCATTGGTAGAGGGAGGGTTCTGTGTGAGGGTTAGGTTTAGTTGTAGTAAAATATCGGTAATGTTTTACTGTCGTCATTACCACTGTAAATATTTTTCCATTGTTATAGACAACATTTTGCAATTTTGGCTTCACCCCTTTTTAATACCATTATTTTAAAATATTTACCAGTCTAGTGGAGATAAATATGAAGAAACAATAAAAAAAATGTTTTAAAAAACGATGTTGCTGTAAGGGACAAAGTGAGTGAGGATTGCACTGGGTGCCACTTACCACATTACTGTCAAAGCTGCCATCTTCTGGGGCAAATAAGGTCTTATAGGAAGTTCTGTTAATGAGGGTGTCCACAAATTCTGCCCCCCGAGAGCTGGAGTTACTGTAATCCAGGATCATCTGGGAAAAAATGTTCATATACACGTTAGGAACACTCAGGTACCATGTACAAATGACACACAGCGCTGCCTGTAACTCTACATGTAACAAACCCAAACACTAGAACGTTGCCATGGAAACAGAGGCAGTGATACAATAAAGTTGCCCTGGAAACAGAGGCAGTGATACAATAACGTTGCCATGGAAACAGAGGCAGCGATAACGACTTCAGATAACAGCTAAATGATGCAGGCATAAATCTGATCTTGTTACCAACTGAAAATTACCAAGGACAGCCAATGAGAGGCAAATTCCAAGATAAAGCAATTTGTATGCTGTTTTACACCCAAAAATTAGAGCCACCCTCTAATGTCGAGCTGGTCCACCTTTAGCTCTTATCACAGCTGATATTCTTCTTGGCACAAACTCGGCAAGATGCTGGTACCATTGCTGAGGAATGTTGGCCCATACTGACATAATGGCAGCTCTAAGTTGGGTCAGATTGGATGGTGGCGTTTCCAAGCTTTGAAGTGACCTTTTGACTTCGGCCCACAAATGCTCAATAGTTTTGAAGATTCTAATCCCTCCATCTGCATGACAGAGCAGGAAACGAGTTTAATCGGACCAGGCTACCCTTTTCCAGTCCTCAAGTGACCAATATCGCCATCCCTGGGCCAACAACAGGCGTCTTACACATTGAAAATAACCAAAAAAAAACCAAAGTTTTTACTTTATGTCCAAATCTAGAGTTGTCCAAAAGTAATAACTTCTCCACATTTCACCATGTATGATAGCGATGGTGGGAAATGCCGGTCTCCGATTCCACGTAAATTCCAATTTCCGACACTGTCGATGACCGATTCTGCAGATTTCTGATTTTCCCAAGCGTCTTTTCTTGTTATTTTTTTGCATTCTGTAATTGGTGGAATACCTCTGAGTTATATTGGACGGAAGTATTGGACCACTCAGAGAATGCAGAATGTTACTGCTGTAACCGGAATACCACGGACATTATAGGCCAATGACAACACACAGAAATATTCGGTACTATCTGGATCTTATGATTAGTCTAATATCACCGCAGTACTTTATGTGGAAAAATTCTGCATTCTCCAATTGGTCCAATGCTTCCGGGTTCTTTGGGCTAATATTACCGAGTTGCGGTAAATCGTATTTCTAGGGAAACCTGATTTCCGTTTTCCTATTTCCGAGTTCCAATCGGAAATTTGGAAATTTCAATTTCGTGGAATCTGATTGAGAATCCCTGATGTATAATACAAGACTCAACTTACAAACAACAAGGCTTGGTGTACAGAGGCGCCAGAGTAGAATAAAAATGTTTAAAAACCGTCTAAAAGAGGGGGATGTTCAGTTGGACTTACCTCCCTCAAAAATATAGAACTCAATTGAGTCACAATATATCAATACAAAAAACGTTTTATTCACACAGAGGCGCTCACTTCTGCATTTAGACCCATTGAGTTATACTCCTGTTGGCCTGATGAAGCAGGACCACACCTGCGAAACGCGTTGCACTAAGTGGAGTTAAATAAAACGTTTTTTGTATTGATATATTGTGACTCAATTGAGTTCTATATTTTCGAGGGAGGTAAGTCCACCTGAACATCCCCCTCTTTTAGACGGTTTTTAAACGTTTTTATTCTACTCTGGCGCCTCTGTACACCAAGCCTTGCTGAAATCTTGATTCCACCCTCGGTGGAGGGGTGCTACCCCGTTTCCTATCTACAGAGAGCGACATCTTAATAACCTGAGTGGGGTCAGGTTCTAATACTCCCCACCGGCACTTGAAGTGGTTGCCTATGGGTAACCCATGTTTGTGAGTATTTCTAAATATTTTGCTTTTAACCACAACCAACTTAGCAATACTACACCATATCGGGCTCTCGATTTCTCTTTGTTCTTCCAAGCACAACTTACAAACAAGCTCAACTTACAATCTCTGGGAACCTGTGTGTAAGTAGGGACCGGCTGTATAATGAAGATTTATCTTGCCGCAGTTACACACGAGGAGGCAGAGCCGGGACAAGGTCCTCCAGCACCCAAGGCTGAGACAGTGTGCCCCTCCATCCCTCCCACCCCAGCCGTCACACACTGATTGCTATTACACTAAGAGGCCCCTCCCCATCCCTCCCACCCCAGCCGTCACACACTGATTGCTATTACACTAAGAGGCCCCTCCTCCATCCCTCCCACCCCAGCCGTCACACACTGATTGCTATTACACTAAGAGGCCCCTCCTCCATCCCTCCCACCCCAGCCGTCACACACTGATTGCTATTAGAGTAAGAGGCTCCCCAGGGCCCCCAACACCTTAATATCTAGTTATCTGGCTTGCAGTCACTGCCATGTATCCCCTTTTCTTATTTCTCTCCACTTCAATCACAATAGGGGAATGATAGCTGAGTGAGTGGTGCGCCCCCTCCTACACTGCGCCCTGAGGCTGGAGCCTCTCTCGCCTCTGCCCCTCCCTGCGTCCCCTCCTACACTGCGCCCTGAGGCTGGAGCCTCTCTCGCCTCTGCCTCACCCTGTGCCTCCTCCTACACTGCGCCCTGAGTCTGGAGCCTCTCTCGCCTCTGCCCCACCCTACGCCCCCTCCTACACTGCGCCCTGAGGCTGGAGCCTCTCTCTCCTCTGCCTCGGTCCCACCCTGCACCCCCTCCTACACTGCACCCTGAGACTGGAGCTTCTCTCGCCTCTGCCATGCCCTGCGCACCTCCTACACCGCGCCCTGAGGCTGGAGCCTCTCTCGCCTCTGCCTCACCCTGTGCCTCCTCCTACACTGCGCCCTGAGGCTGGAGCCTCTCTCGCCTCTGCCTCGGCCCTGCCCCCCCTCCTACACTGTGTCCTGAGGCTGGAGCCTCTCTCTCCTCTGCCTCGGTCCCACCCTGCGCCCCCTCCTACACTGCGCCCTGAGGCTGGAGCTTCTCTCGCCTCTGCCTCGGCCACGCCCTGCACACCTCCTACACCGCGCCCTGAGGCTGGAGCCTCTCTTGCCTCTGCCTCGGCCCCACCCTGCACCCCCTCCTACACTGCGCCCTGAGGCTGGAGACTCTCTCGCCTCTGCCTCAGCACGGTCCAGTGAGGAGGAAACTCACCGAGTAGAAGGTGGACAATTTCGAATTGGCTTCCAGGACTTCCAGCAGATTCCCGTTGCAGTAGCTGCCATCCCCGACGTAGCCCTCTGAACACTCGCACGACACGTCTGACAAGAGATCACATGTCCACATTATAGCCAATCTCATCATCACATCCACATACATCAATCGATTCTCCTGTAAACCTGACCATTCTATTCCTTCATTTCATTGCATGGGGGAAGGGGGATTAATAATGTCAAATTGTGTTTGATCGATTAGTAATGGAGAATTGCGTAGGACAGGGGTCCACAAACATGGACGATCAAGTGATTTATGGGTAATCCAGTCGCCTGTAAGGGAAACTGTAGTGAGAGGTATACGGAGGCTGCCATCTTTATTTACTTTTAAACAATACCAGTTGCCTGGCAGCCCTGCTGATCTATTTGGGTGCAGTAGTATCTGAATCACACACCTGAAACAAGCTTGCAGCTAATCTTGTCAGATCTGACAATAATGTCAGAAACATCTGATCTGCTGCATATTGTAAGGAGAACAGAGTCGCCAAGAGAATAAAATGTATTAAAAGCTTTAAAATGCCTCGGGAGGCGTTGGTGGATTCATCTCCCCGAAGTAGACATAATACCGTCAATTTTAATACAAACAAGTTTATTTATATACTCCAATAAACAGTTCAACGCGTTTCGCAGGTGTATTCCCACTTCTTCAGGCAATAACAAATAGGAGTACACACTGAAAAGACAGAGACAAATAAAGTGTCCTCAGAGTAATGTACATATTGTTGAGTGGTATTTTTACAGTAATTAATATCGCCTATTGAAATCTATGGGCGGGGCTTGGTGAGGTGTGGGTGGGGAGGATGTGTGAGGAGAGAATTAAATATTCTAGTGGGTAAAGGGGGTGGAAGGGTATATAGGATAAAAGTGTTAAGCAGAATACATTTCAATAGACGATATTAATTACTGTAAAAATACCACTCAACAATATGTACATTACTCTGAGGACACTTTATTTGTCTCTGTCTTTTTAGTGTGTATTCCAATTAGTTATTGCCTGAAGAAGCAGGAATATGCCTACGAAACGCGTTGCACTGTTTATTGGAGTATATAAATAAACTTGTTTGTATTCAAATTGGACGGTATTATGTCTACTTCGGGGAGATGAGTCCACCACCGCCTTCCGAGGAATTTTAAAGCTTTTAATACATTTTATTCTTTTGGCGCCTCTGTTCTCCTTACAATATCAGCATCCACCCCTGGTGGAGGGGTTGAATCCCCCTTTCTTCTCCCGATCTACAGAGAGCGACATCTTAATCCTGAGTGAGGACAGGTCTAATCTTCTCACCTGCCTATACAGTGGTTACCTATACGGTAACCCTGACTTGTAAGTATATACATTTATATACCTCTCATTACCCATTACTGTACATACTACACTATATTGGGCTCTCGGTGTTCCCTTCTTTGATCTGCTACATGCTTGTTCAGGGGCTATGGCTAAAAATAATAGAGGCAGAGGATCAACAGGACAGCCAGGCAACTGGTATTGCTTAAGGCTGCTTACACACCAAGACGTTACAGGCGCACGTTAGTGCGCCTGTAACGCTCCCCCAATGCACAGCAATGTAACACAAGTGGGCTGTTCACACAGCCCACGTTGCGTTACATGTAATGCTGCACGTTCTCCTGCAAAGTGCAGCATGCTACGGCGTTGGAGCGGCTATAGCCGCGTTAGACTGTTTGCACATGCGCAGTGGGGGGCGGAGAGGAGGCGGGGAGAGCCAGCTACAGTAGCCGCGCACATGGCTACTTAATATTCACTGCACTGGCGGCAGCTGATTGGCCGGCGGGACCACGTGATGCGGAGTGTCTCGCTCCGCATCACGTGGTCCCGCTGGCCAATCAGCGCCACTCTGGGAGACATTATAGGAATCGAGCCGCCGCCTAACGCGGCTCACTCTACCGTCGGCTCTTGCAGCACCATACGTTGTGTTAGGTGCACGTTATGCGACCTTAACGTGCCACCTAACACAACGTCTTGGTGTGCAAGAAGCCTAAAAGGAAAAAAAATATGGCAGCCTCCTTATACCTCTCACTTTAGTTGTCCTTTAAGGCCTCTTGCACACTACATGCGATTCCGATTTTTAATACGTCCGATTTTTGATTCCGATTAAAAAAAACGTAACAGCATGCAGTACGTTTTTTTAATCAGAATCAAAAATCAGATCAGATAAAAAAAATCGGAATTGCATGTATTGTGTAAGAGGCCTTAATCCGACCATATACTGTACAATGGTGTTTTCATATCGACATTGACAGTGCCAACACTGCGGTTCTGTATTTCGATTGTGATGTCAATCGCAGCGCTGATCGGAAACAACAACAACAAAACTACAATTCTTGCCCAGTTAGACAATGTTGTCTAATTAAATGTGTAATTGTAATGTGTAACAGTGAGAAAAAAAGGAACACATCGTAGTTCTAAGCAGGATTGGGGCTATAAATACGCATTTATTTGATTATGGGGTATATTTACTAAACTATATCAAAATTTACCTGCACAGATAGCGCATGTCATTTAAATAGAAGTTACGCAAATTACGAAATACACGTTACATAATCTGCATAACACGCGTTCTAAAAACATGCATTGCTTGTGTGGGCGGAGTTATTTATTGGATAGATCTATATTGATCCAGAGACACCATGTTTTGAGTGGACATGAGTTCCCTTTAGTGACTCAGTTACACCAACCGTTAAATCGGTAACAGTAAACATCCCGTTTCTCGCTCAGATTTGTCCGCTGCTTGTAGTCAACGATTCCGACATGATTGGCCCCGCAGCTTGCGCTGGGATACACTGTGGGGTACCCTGCACTCCCGTTATACAACCATCCGGCCAGGCAGCGGTGATACCCCAACTGTGGTGAGAGAGATGGAGAGATGGGCAAGAAATCAATCGCAGGAACAGAAAAACACATCATACAGACAGAGATACGTCAGCAATACACACAGCCAACAAAATAAAGCAATCTACTATCATACCAGTGCCCCGAGCCCCACCCAACATCGGTGCCTGACAAGCCCCCCCAATACCTGTACCTCAACCTCCCCCCAATACCGGTACCTCGACCTTCCCCCAATACCTGTACCCCAACCTCCCCCCAATACCGGTACCTCGACCTTCCCCCAATACCTGTGCCCCAACATTCCCCCCTAATACTGGTGATACCCCAACTGTGGGGAGAGAGATGGAAAGAGAGGCATGAAATCAATCTCAGGAACAGAAAAACACATATCAGGCAGACAGAGGTACGTCAGCAATACACACACCCAACAAAATAAACCAATCTACTATGATACCGGTGCCCCAACTCCCCCCCCCCCCCGCCCCAATATCAGTGTCCCGAACTCCCCCCAGTACCATTGCCCCGACTCCTCCAATACCGGTACCCCAACCTCCCCCCAATACCGGTGCCCTGACCTCCTCCCCCAATACCGGTGCCCTGACCTCCCCCCCCCATACTGGTGCCCCGACCTCCCCCAATCCCACCAGTAGAGGTGCTCCATGAGAAGCTAACGGTGCCCGTTCATTCTCGATTTTTCACTGAGAGATTGAGCAACTTTATTGGTCAATCGAAAACCGCGTTATCGATTGAAAGTAAATTGACTGTTGGCCCGCACCCTACAAACGAGATCCTATGTGAGTCTCATTCACTAATGGAGCTGAACGATGTTGTCCTTCTAAATCATTCCAATTCGATCAAAATCATGTGATCACTAGCCAATTCCTTTACAACACACCAATATTTCCCAACCTGCACAATTGAGTAAATTTGTCAATTCAGGAAGATATCACCCAATTTCCTTCAATCTAGCAGAATGGAGTAGAATCAATTCTCCACTGATCTGGGCTCTGACTGTCCACCACCATCTGCGTCACTGTCCCCTCCCAGCAGGGGCGGGCTGCAGAAATGTAGGCGGAGGTTTCTGAAGAGCTTCAACAGTCTTCAGATACATGGCCGCAACTCCATTGCTGACTGGGGGGAGGAGCGTCAACTGTGACCCCAAGATGTCAAACCAGGTAAGTACTTTGATGCATACAAAGTGGGTGGTACCTGCTGGGCAGCTGAGAGCTGCTGTAAGGTGGCGATCGTTGCTCCCTCCGCCCCCCAGTCATGCTCCACCTCCTCATATGTACCTGCTGGGCAGCTGAGAGCTGCTGTAAGGTGGCGATTGTTGCTCCCTCCGCCTCACAGGCTTGCTCCGCCTCCTCGTACGTAAACTCGTATTTGCCTTTCGGTGACTGTAGATGGAAAACGCCCGCCGTCTTCTCTAAAGAGGAACAAGAAACACGTCATTCAAATTAAGAATATTGTTTCATACTACGGCTATTTCCAACTGAGCCCATGAGGAGAGCTGCTACTGCGCATGCGCTGGATCGCGGCAGGTAAAAATTGACCTCTCTGCCGTTCGGGGGCTGCCAGCGCTTAAACCGATGAACACAGGAGGACAGGGGAAGCCTCACTAGGATCCAGAGGCTTCCCCCTCCCTAGGTGATGTACTCCCAAGGGGATGTTTTTAATTCTACAGATCCTCTAAAGCAGTGGTCCTCAAACTGAGGCCCACGGGCCGAATGTGGCCCCCTGAGGCTTTTTTACCGCCCCCCCCCCAAACACAAAATGTATTATACATGCGGTCAGCTACATTTTTAAATATTGGTGGTCTGCATATAGAATGAAGCTAGAAAGCGGTAATTCACTAGTTTCCAATCAGTTGACACTGTTGTCCAATTGGACTGACGGTTGTCACCATAGTATGCATCAATGTCTGGCCCGCAAAGACTTCTATGTACACTCCAGCCCCCCAGCAGTCTGAAGTATGTTGACCCCGCCCTCGACCCAAACCATTTGGGGACCCTTGCTCTAGAGCCTAGGTTCTCAATGTGTGGTACGTGTACCCCAAGGGGTATTTCTGATGGTTCCAGGGGGTACTCAGGCTTCATATACTTAACCAAGAATAACAAATGTAGAGTTTAGGAAAATGATAAATCTTATTTAACTCCCTTGGCGTTATGATTCTTTCTGGATTTTAGGGTCTAAAAGCGCTGCAATTTTTTAATCTGAAAAAAATCAGCAGCTCCACAAATACTTACCTCCCTGGCTCTAGCGCTGCAGTTATGCCTCCATCCTCCGGGTGGCGCTGCAACTCTAAAGTGATCAAGTCATCATGACGACAGCCGGCAATCTCACCAGCAGGATGCAGAGCCCCAGAGGAGAGGAAGAAGAATGGCGTCCGACGTCAGGATTCCCCGGGAGGTATGTAGAAACGCTCCCGCTGCGCGCATTGCTCTGCACACAGCCTCCAGCGGCTCCCCCGAGCAGAGGTCAGGATTACCGCTCTTAGCTGCAGTTTTACGCCCCGACCCTAGCTCGGGAATACCGCCAAGTAGGTTAAAAAACACCAAATCAGTGTTTTAGCTAATTAAAAGCAATAGTAAATGCTTGGAAATTATTTAGAACCAATTATCATGTACTACGATTAAATATATATTTGTCAAGGGGTACCTGTGATAACGTTTACTATGTCAGGGAGTACTTGGTGAGTACAGGATTTCAAAAAGGGTACATACCAATAAAATGTTGAGAAACACTGCTTTACAACATACAGGTGAAACTGAAAAAATTAGAATAAGGTGCAAAAATCCATTCATTTCAGTAATTCAACATAAAAGGTGACACTAATGTATGAAATAGGAACCCTTTGCAGGTGTGTTGGATGAATTAGCTGATTAGAGTCTGACACGTTGAGCCCAGAATATTGAAAATTTTCACAATATTTTAATAGGCTGAGATTTTGTTTTTGGGGTTCTCGAAAGCTGTAAGCCATAATCATCAACATTATAACAAATAAAGGCTTGCCATATCTCACTTAGCAAGTACTGAGTCTATTTCATAGATTAGTTTCACCTTTTAAGTTGAATTACTGTAATAAATGGATTTTTGCACAATATTCTTATTTTTCCAGTTTCACCTCGACAACAAACTACTGTCTATTCGCGTCTGCAGGCCCAGATTCAGGGCTAAACCTCCGCCCTCCCGCAATCCCACTAGGAACGTGGGTGCACCCGCCAAACTTTACCGCAAGTAGTGTGCTAGCTTCCCCTATTCCCTAGACAGATGTCAACCCTCCCCACCCCCCTTCCCTGGTGTGCCAGCCTGGCACCATGCTGATATCACTGTCTCCAGATCATAGAGAGCTGCAGGGGTGGGCCGGAAGGGACTGCTCCTCAGCCCACCCATACAGCTCTCTATCCTCTGGGGGCGGTAACGTCAGCCCTGCTCCAGGATGGGGAATGCAGGCCCACAAACCCACAACAGCCGCCTCTAGGCTCGTGCCTAGGGAGCCTAGTGCCTAGTGAGCCTAGTGTCAAGTCTGGCCCTGTACAATATAGGAGGAGTCCGAGCAGCTCATATAGACTGCTGTTCTGTCCAGCCAAGCAGTATCTGACATTACCATAGGACGTCAGCACTGCCAGCCAGGGAATGAAAGGAAATGAAGGCTTCCGTGGCATATGTGATAATATAAGCAATATAATATCTGAAATACCTTCATAATGCAGATCAGAGCAGACGGCCAGCGCGTCGCAGTCCCCGTTATTCTGCAGGCATCGGTCCACGGGAGGGATCGATTTTTCAAGACACTGGACGCCATTGCCGACATACCCATCGTGACATTCGCACCTCCGCGAGTTCTGCAAGAAGAGATAGTGTCATCAGGCTCGGACTGGGCTGCCGGGAACGTGGGAATTTTCCCGGTAGGCCTGGTCTCTTTTACTTTAAATGGGCCCTCCCAGGCCCCACACCAAACAGCAGGAGAGGAGGAGGTAGCAGTGCAGGAAAGGGTGGCTTGGGCACACAGTGGCAGGGAGGGGGCCCAACTCCCCCCTCCCTCACCTGGGGCCCCCCTTTCTGCACTCCCCCCTCCAGAATTTTGAGCAATAGCAGTGGCTGTTCAGGGAACTACTTACTTCTTCCACAGTCCAGGCGCCGGGGATCTGCGTCACTGCGCGTCACGTGTCTTCTGTCTCCAATGCCTCTCACTGTACTTCCTGATTTTTTTGTGGCCATCTCCCTGTTATGGACTGTCCTCAGAAGAGCTCACAATCTATTCCCTACCATAGTCTAATGTCCTACCAAATGTTGTTATTATACAGCACTGATATCTGTGCAAAGTTTCTAGAGTACATGCATATGTAAGTCCAAATTGGGAGTGGGGGGTGTGCCCCAGGCTGAAACTTTCCTGGTGGGCCCTTAGTGTCCCAGTCCAACCCCGAGTGTCATCCGAAGACAGAAGATGATGCAACACAAGCTAATAAATCCACAGAGAATCGTGCCTGTGGGCTGACCAGCTCCTAAGGCCTGGAACCCACTAACAGTACAATACTAAGCCCTTTCTTGCTCTTGCTAATGTAATGCTATGGATGTGATCCCACCGGAGTGATGTGATTTTATAAAAATCCCCCAAGAGCTTTACAAATCACTAGTGGTCAGAAAAGACTGCTAGTGGGTTTAAAGGGAAGCTGAAGTGAAAATAAACTTATAATATAATGATTTGTATGTGTCGTACAGCTAAGAAATAAAACATTGGCACAGATATGAGTCTCATATTATTTCCAGTACAGGAAGAGTTAAGAGACTTCAGTTGCTATCTATGCAAAAGAGCTTCTCTGAGCTCCAAGACTTTATAAGGTTGTGGACAGCACTGTCTTTGAAGCTCTTATCTCAACTGTGTCTCATTGTTTCTAGTTTGTTTAATGTTCACTGCAGAGGAAAGTTGAAAAGGCCATTAGCTCTGCTCTGTTTCATCTTATATAATGCTGAGTGTAGCGTGTAAACTGCAGTTATTAGAGGATGATGCAAAAAAAAGCTATATACCTGAAAATAAAAATGAGACTATTTTCTTTGCAACTAATGTTCTATTAATTATTTAAACTACACAACCAATTCATTATATTTTAAGTTGTTGTTTTTTTACTTCATTGTCACTTTAAAGAGAAACTGAAGCGAAAAAAAAAATGATGATATAATGAATTGGTTGTGTAGTACGGATAATTCATAGAACATTAGTAGCAAAGAAAATATTCTCTTAAATTATTTTCAGTTACATCATTTTTTTTTATAACATTGCATCATTCTCTAATATTTGCAGTTTACACACTACTCAGCATTCTAAATGATTTTACAGAGCAGGCTAGTGAACTTTTGAACTGTCCTCTGCAGGAAAAAAAACAATACAATGCCAGACACTTGAGATAATAAGCTTCAGAAGACAGAGCTCACTGTTACTTTGTAAGTCGTGGAGCTCAATAGCTCTCCTGCATAGTTTCTTAACTCTTCCTGTACTGGAAACAATATTATACTTGTGTATCTGCTCCTAATGCTTTATTTCTTAGCTGTACTACACATATCAATCATTATATCATAATTTTTATTTTTGCTTCAGTGTCTCTTTAACCCCTAAGGCTGTATCTGATTGACTCCCAACATAGACGTGCAGAGCCTAATTATAAGCAGGATACACAACTTGCATTTCTGAAAAGTGTACAAAACTGAAAGACAAGTGTGACCCCTGCCTTACAGCAGATAATGTAATGTAGAGAAAACTGACAAAATGTGCAGGATGTCAGGTTTTTTTTCTGCTCGCGAAATCTGCATTCGAGCGTGACCTAGCCCATTGATTAACAGGAGTTATCAGTTGAAATCAGTTTCTCTGTGCAGAAAACACAGACAAGTGTGACCCCTGCCAAACAGAGGATGTGGTATAACAACAGAGGCGCCAAGAAGAGTAAAATTAGTTAAAATTGTTAAAAAGGGGGAAGTGGGTGGACTCACCTCCCTGGCCCAGTGCTGGTCGTAATGGAGAAAGCTACGCTTACGGATCATTACGCGTAATTTTACGCTATTACGCATTACGAAATTACGCTTACGTCATAGACAGTAAATTTCGGTACATGTCCGTAATTACGCATAGCACTTACGCAATTACGCGTAAGTATGCCGTAGTGCAGGTTATTACGTTATAGGCTTACGCGTAAAATCCTGCTAGCAATTAATGCGTAAGGTCATGCTGCCAAGCGGAAAAGTTGACGCATGGATCAATGTTAGGTAGCCGCCGATTTTAAGGGTTAATAGCAAAGCCCCCTTAAAGAGGAACTCCAGTGAAAATAATGTAATAAAAAAAGTGCTTCATTTTTACAATAATTATGTATACATGATTTAGTCAGTGTTTGCTCATTGTAAAATCTTTCCTCTCCCAGATTCACATTCTGACATGTTTTACATGGTGACATTGTTACTGTGGGCAGATTATGTAGCTGGTCTGGCTTTAACAGACAGCTGTAAGCAGCTATTTCCTGTCTGAACATTGTTACATTGTGGCAGTTTGCCCAGAGTACCGTACGGTACCAGAGCCTCTTGTGGGAGGGGTTTCAGCACAAAATCAGTCATACAGCGCCCCCTGATGGTCTGTTTGTGAAAATCATTATTTTTCTCATGTAAAAGTGGGTATCAGCTACTGATTGGGATAAAGTTCAATTCTTGGTCGGAGTTTCTCTTTAAGTGCTAAGAGCCTCAAATTTGGAGAATATATTAAGGAGATCAGAAGGAATAAGAGGAAAAAATTTTTTTCCAAAAAGACCTTATAGTTTTTGAGAAAATCGATGTTAAAGTTTCAAAGGAAAAATATATACATTTAAAAACCCGCCGACTTTAACGGTTAATAGCAAAGCCTGCTTAAAATTTAGGAACACCAAATTCACAGGGTATATTAAGGGGATCAGTGGGAATAAGAGGAAAAAATTTTTTTTCAAAAAGACCTTATAGTTTTTGAGAAAATCGATTTTTAAGTTTCAAGGGCGAAAATGTCTTTTAAATGCGGAAAATGTCAGTTTTTTTTGCACAGGTAACAATAGTGTTTTATTTTCATAGATTCCCCCAAGTGGGAAGAGTTTTACTTACTTCGTTCTGAGTGTGGGAAATATAAAAAAAAAACGACGTGGGGTCCCCCCTCCCAGACCTCTTTAACCCCTTGTCCCCCATGCAGACTGGGATAGCCAGAATGCGGAGCACCGGCCGCGTGGGGCTCCGCACCCTGACTATACCAGCCCGCATGGTCCATGGATTGGGGGGTCTCGGAAGGGGAGGGGCAGCCAAGCTTTCCCCTCCCCCTCCGAGCCCTTGTCCAATCCAAGGACAAGGGGCTCTTCTCCACCTCCGATGGGCGGTGGAGGTGGAGGCCGCGATTTCCTGGGGAGGGGTTCATGGTGGCATCTGGGAGTCCCCTTTAAAAAGGGGTCCCCCAGATGCCCACCCCCCTCCCAGGAGAAATGAGTATAGAGGTACTTGTAGTACCCCTTACCCATTTCCTTTAAGAGTTAAAAGTAAATAAACACACAAACACATAGAAAAAGTATTTTAATTGAACAAAAAACATAACCACGAAAAAAGTCCTTTAATATTCTTAATTAACCATTAATACTTACCTGTCCCTTTAAAAGCCAGTTCCCACGCAATATCCTCGGAAATATACTAATCAGTTACAATGTAACAAAGTTATTCAATGTAACAACTTTGTTACATTGTAACACCACCGCACCCGACGTCACTCACCGCCGCCGCCGCCGCCACGTCTGCGCTGCAGGACCCGACAGAGCTCTGAGCTATAGCTCAGAGCTCTCTAAGCATCTTTGTATTTGGGCTCCAAGGAGCCCCATTGGTCCTTAGCAGACCAATGGGGTTCCTTCTGATTTGAAGGAACCCCATTGGTCTGCTAAGGACCAATGGGGCTCCTTGGAGCCCAAATACAAAGATGCTTTGGAGAGCTCTGAGCTAATATAGCTCAGAGCTCTGTCGGGTGAAGGGACGCTAAGTCCCCGCCGGCTCCGCTGCCCTCCCCGCCTCTCCCACATGTCACCTATATACATGCTGGCACCCATGGGTGCCAGCATGTATATGGGTGACAGGTGTGGGCGGAGTGGACGGCGGGAGCCGGCGGGGACTTAGTGTGTATGCGGCGGCCGGCGGGTGAGCGGCGAGTGACGTCGGGTGCGGTGGTGTTACAAAGTAACAAAGTTGTTACATTGAATAACTTTGTTACATTGTAACTGATTAGTATATTTCCGAGGATATTGCGTGGGAACTGGCTTTTAAAGGGACAGGTAAGTATTAATGGTTAATTAAGAATATTAAAGGACTTTTTTCGTGGTTATGTTTTTTGTTCAATTAAAATACTTTTTCTATGTGTTTGTGTGTTTATTTACTTTTAACTCTTAAAGGAAATGGGTAAGGGGTACTACAAGTACCTCTATACTCATTTCTCCTGGGAGGGGGGTGGGCATCTGGGGGACCCCTTTTTAAAGGGGACTCCCAGATGCCACCATGAACCCCTCCCCAGGAAATCGCGGCCTCCACCTCCACCGCCCATCGGAGGTGGAGAAGAGCCCCTTGTCCTTGGATTGGACAAGGGCTCGGAGGGGGAGGGGAAAGCTTGGCTGCCCCTCCCCTTCCGAGACCCCCCAATCCATGGACCATGCGGGCTGGTATAGTCAGGGTGCGGAGCCCCACGCGGCCGGTGCTCCGCATTCTGGCTATCCCAGTCTGCATGGGGGACAAGGGGTTAAAGAGGTCTGGGAGGGGGGACCCCACGTCGTTTTTTTTTTATATTTCCCACACTCAGAACGAAGTAAGTAAAACTCTTCCCACTTGGGGGAATCTATGAAAATAAAACACTATTGTTACCTGTGCAAAAAAAACTGACATTTTCCGCATTTAAAAGACATTTTCGCCCTTGAAACTTAAAAATCGATTTTCTCAAAAACTATAAGGTCTTTTTGAAAAAAATTTTTTTCCTCTTATTCCCACTGATCCCCTTAATATACCCTGTGAATTTGGTGTTCCTAAATTTTAAGCAGGCTTTGCTATTAACCGTTAAAGTCGGCGGGTTTTTAAATGTATATATTTTTCCTTTGAAACTTTAACATCGATTTTCTCAAAAACTATAAGGTCTTTTTGAAAAAAATTTTTTTCCTCTTATTCCTTCTGATCTCCTTAATATATTCTCCAAATTTGAGGCTCTTAGCACTTAAGGGGGCTTTGCTATTAACCCTTAAAGTCGGCGGCTTTTTTATATTATACGGGAGCGTAATATTACGCGATTACGGCAGACTGTGTAATTTCAATGGGAGTTTACTGTCTTACGCGTAATTTGTTACGCGTAAAACGTAACCCAGCGATCTACGCGTAATTAATTACGCGTAATACAGTAACCTTACACGTAACGCTTACGGTGCATTTGTAGTGAATTACGATGCGTAATTACGCTAATGCGTAATTTCGGCCCAGCACTGCCCTGGCCAGACAATGGGCAGGTTACTTCAAGTTTAAAGTAACAGAGGCACTATATCTGGCTCTTGACCCGACTTTGCTCCCTCCAAAAATGGTTTGCCTGAAGAAGCGGGACTGTTACCCGTGAAAAACGCGTTGCACTTTTGGAGCTCATAATAAATGTTACTTTAAACTTGAAGTAACCTGCCCGTTGTCTGGCCATTTTTTCAGAAGGGAGGTGAGTCCACCCACTTCCCCCTTTTTAACAATTTTAACTAATTTTACTCTACTTGGCGCCTCTGTTGTTATACCACATAATTGTTGAGTCCACGCTTGGTGGAGGGGTGTATCCCCATTTTCTCCTATCTACAGAGAGCGACTTCTTAACCCTGAGCGGGGTCAGGTTACAATTCTCCCCCCTGCTTATCCAGTGGTTGCCTTGGAGGCGACCCGTCCTTGTGAGTATAACCATTGTGTGTGTTTGCATCAGACATCACCTCATTAAGATACTACACCATATCGGGCTCTCGGTTCTCCCCCTTTCTTTCAATCCTGCCAAATAGAGGATGTTAGCTTGTCTGTTTGCATGCGCAGAATGTTCCATACTGGACCCTTCCACCGCGATGAGGCCATCGTTCTGGGAAGCGCTGACACCTCTCCCTGCTATCTAAGAAATGTAAGTTTACTTTATGGCTAGCTGCTCCCATTTTATTTTAGGGTTGCATTTCAATTTTTTTTAAGATGTTAGGGTTCTTCTAGCGCATAATTGTAGCATTTGCTTTGAATACAAGGTGTGTATTTGCCTCTAGGGGCTCTGCACGCCTCTGTTGGTAGTCAATCGGATGCAGCCTAATCTTAGGAGGCGCTGCCACTTCTCCCCTGTCCTCCAAAAAAATACCTGTAAACCATTTTATGTCCAGCTGCTCCCAAATTAACACTATGCTTGTTTGGTAATAAGTTAGAGGTTAGGGTCCCTTCGGAGAGGATAGCCTCATTGCGGTGGAGGGGTCCAGTTCAGAGTACTCTGCATGCAAATTGTCCTGGAAGGCTCTGCACACCTAGGTTATTAGTCATTTAGATGTAGCCTGTTTTCGGAAGCGCCGCCAGCCAGCCACCTCTCCCTGCTGTCTAAAAAATGTAAGCAATATCGCTGAGCAGGAAATCGCACAGGTTTCCGAGACAAAGGAGAAAGAAAACCTGCAAAATGATTTCTGGCACAATGCTGGTCTGTTATTAAGAAAGCCTTCAGTAGTGAGAAATGTTAGACTTACTGGCCCGGTGTAAATACACTCTGCATGTTCACTGCAGCCCCCGTTCTCCCCATTCACACACAGATTGATGGGGGTGCAGACATATCCGTCGCCTTCATATCCAGGAAGACAAGCGCAGGAGAGCTTTATCCCACTCTGAGAGCACAAGGCGTGGATACTGCAGCCACCATTGTACGTCTTGCATTGGTCAATCACTGCAAAGCAAGGAAACCATGTTTACTGTACTGAAAACCCCAGAATGCAGCTCCAGCATCATCATATATCATTACATAAGGCATGGGGAGATCCGTATACAATGTTACTGCTGTAATCACTTGATTAGTCCCAGGGCTGCAAGCAAAAGCAAACTAGATTTCCTTCTCTCTGCAGCTATTCATTCCTGCAGACATAGGAGGGCCTGAGAGCATCCGGTACACAAAAAGTACTCCAAACACTCTACTGTCGCCAAGGCAGCAAGTTCATACTGTATATTGTAATGTGTCCACCAGGAGCATCGCTATAATGTAGTATTTCCAAGTAATGAAATACAGATTTAACGTGACACTGGAGCGAAAAGAAAACGTATGATGTAATGATTTGTATGTGTAGTACTGGTAATTAATAGAACATTAGTCTATTTTTATTTTTAGATATATAGCTTTTTTTTTTAAATAACATTGCATCATTCTGTCATATTTGCAATTACATGTCACACTCTATTTTAAACTATAAAACAAGCAGAGCTAATGGCCCTTTTCTTTGATGTATAAGTGCTTCAATAAACAGGGCTGTATCTGACACAAGTTGGGTTGGAGAGCTCAGAGAAGCTCTTTTGCATAGATAACAGCTGGAGTTTCTTAACTCTTCCTGTACTGGAAACAATATGAGAATCATTTCTTTGCTACTAAAGTTCTATTCCTTATGCTAGGCACACGTTGCATTTTTGCGGTCGATAGATGCGTTCGATAATTTCCGTCATGTCCGATATTGCTTTCGATCATTTTTACCATTATTTCCCATAGAAGTGAATTGAAATTGATAAGAAAAGATAAGAGGATCAAGCGGAAAATTAAGCAGAAAAACGAATCGAAAGTAGATTGAACGGGAAATCGCCCGAAAAAACGCATTGTGTGTACCCAGCATTAGCTTTACTACACGTACAATTCATTACATCATATGTTTATTTTCACTTCAGATTCCCTTTAAGAATAAATACTCCTTACAGACGCGGGTTGCGCACACAGACTTGGAGCGCTTCAAGCAACCTTCAAAGGCACTTTTACTATAAATCTGAGGAAGCAGGCAAGTACCACGAAAAGTGTTGTTTTTATTGGTGTCCAAGCAGAGGCGGGACAAGGTCCTCCAGCACCCAAGGCTGAGACACCAAAGTGCGCCCCTCCATCCCTCCCACCCCAGCTGTCACTAACTGATTGCTGTTAGACTAAGAGGCGCCACAGGGCCCACAACCTCCCCAACACCTTAATCTCTAGTTATCTGGCTTGCAGTCACTGCCATATATCCCCTTTTATTATTTCTTTCTGCTTCAAACACAATTAGGAATGACAGCTGAGTGAATTCTGCGCCCCCTCCTACACTGCGCCCTGAGGCTGGAGCCTCTCCAGCCTATGCCTCGGCCCGGCCCTGTGTCCAAGAAACCTTTTTTCTTATCCTCCATTCTGAGGTAAGGCTGTTTTAGATTATTTATATTTATAAGTATATCTCCTGTCCTTTGGATTTTTGGGGACGCCTCCTCCCACCTCATATAAAAGCTTGTATCTGTACACAAAATGAAAAGAAAATGCTGATTATATTTGAAAACAGCATGTGTGCTGTACACTAGGATTTGTCACCACTAACCAAGACCCCTGTGTGTCCGGCTGTGCCCGGCTTACATCAACTGGTTTCATGTAAGAATAAAAGGTGGCGGGGGCTAACTACAGGGGAGGGGAGCAGTCAGTGCAACCGCAGATGGGCCCACAGCTATAAAGGGGCCTTAACTTAAAGGGATACCGTAGGGGAAGCAGCAGATTTGAGCGCATGAGACAAGTGGACAAAAAGGGCGCCCCATTCACTCCCATTATAAATATCGTTTAATGGGCGCCGAACAGGGAAAAAAGGGCGCCAGAGATTATTAACGTTTTACAAACGGCGCCCGGAGATTTTTTATGTTTTAAAACTGCTTGTGATGATTTACGTTTAGAAAATGAGCCCGTGACAAATAACGTTTATAAAAATACTAAACATATTTATCCTATTTAATTAAAACATTATTTAACATTTTAACCCTTACTGTTTGTAAAACATTATTATTCACAAAATAAAGCGATCAGTACCTAACGTAAATTGCAATATATTTTTTACAATCACTATTTGTAAAACATTTCTAAAACATTATTATCCACCCAAAAAAATTATTATTTTTTTTTTATTTATTAATGATTGTAAAACATTATTATCCATAGGGGGTCTTAGGTTTAGGCACCACAAGGGGGGTCTTAGGTTTAGGCACCACTACAAAATGCAAGAAAACTAGAAATCCCCCTTGTATATATGTATTGAAACACGCAAATGAGCAAAATGCAAACAGGATGTAAAAAAATGCAAAAGATTCTTTATTGTGAGCCAACTACAGAATTAAAAAACAATAATTTAAAAACAAGGTAGCCAGACCTGGGCCATGAGCCCCTAAGTAATAAGATAATGGAAGTGAGCTCCACAAGTAATAATAATATATTAAAAGTGGTTTACTCTGGAGTTTCTGTGAAATAAATAAACCAGTACCACAAGAAATTATTATATAAACAATGGTGGGACTGTGTCACAGAAAACCCCCAGAGGACCACAAACAAATGCATAAGATGGTAAAAATCCTCAATAACAAACTGCTACTATAAATTTGATAAGTGCAAGTGCAGATGCAAAGATACAAAAAATGCAAACTTAACAAAATATAACCATCTAATAAAGATGAATGGTATGGAGGTAAAGTGAATAAGACTAGAGGTAGATCGATGAATAAGTACAAACAGTTGATGGGAGAAGAAAGGGATTATCTCCCTTAAGGTGCAGCAGTGATAAGGTGCATAAAGGAAGGTAGCAGTGAGAAGAGAGAATAGTAATGCAAAGCTCACCTAAGTATTGAATAATAGGTCACAGGACTGGCTAAGCGGGCGCTGCCTACGCCGTCCGACTAGTTCCGCCGAAGCTGCAAGGGGACATGAGTGTAGCAAGCTGGCGCGGTTTAAATGAGGCCAAAGGACGCGGCCGCGTCATTGGCTTGACCCTACGTGCCGTCTGTCGTCAGCACGGAAGGTCAGCCAAGCGTAGGATGGGACGCATAAGTTAATGTGAGACGCATGAAGAATAAAGAGATTTGCCATCTAGTGGACAAAAGAGGTAAGACATGCAAAAACACATTGAGAAAATAATAAGACTTGTCATGAAAGCCTGGCCGCCATCTAGTGGACAAAAAAGAGAATACTCATAACAACAATAAGAACTTCTACATAACTAGAGACATCCTGAAAACAACCACAATTGGAGACTATTCAAATTGTGCAGATGTTAAGTATAATTATTAGGCATCTATGTGCATATCCAATGAAGTGTCCAAAGCAAAGAGACATATGGGCAATCCACTTCGGATAAATAAATGGTTTCATGAAAAATATTTTCAAGGCAATCCAGAGCCGTCCAAACAGTAGGTATCATCCTCTAGGTCACATCCTAAATCAAAAAGAAAGAAAGGAAGGGCAATAAATAATAAATAAAGAATGCTTCACAGGTCAATAGTCATATATATATCTCAGTGGTGTCCTCATCAAACACCACTCATTCCTTATATGAACTTACGCATGTGTCACTCATAGTTCAGTCCAGTCTTCTTACCATAGACTGTAGAAGATATCAAATATGCCCACATGTACCTACTTCAAGTGGGCAACACAGAAAAGCCCTCATCATCAGATAAACTCAAAAAGATGGAGGGAGGGGGGAGGGGAAAAGAATTGATGTATCACCAATATTGTGTCAAAGAATGAAGATTAGGAAAGTCCAGCTTCCCTACCTCAAAGCTGTAGAACAAAACCAAAAATAAGTCTTGAAGCGATACTCATTAAGAGCAATGGAAAACAATGCTTCCAACAAAGGGACAAAGGGCAGTCCAGCCTCCTTACCCAAGGCTGTAGAATATAAACAAGAGAGGAAAGAGGAACAAACACACTCACCCAAGGAAAACCCAGGTCACCAAATTGGTGTGTCATCAAGCATAATCATTGTGGCAAATAACAGCCTAAACTAAAATCCTCATTGAGACCCTGGGGGATTCTCGTACCTAGTTTGTAAATCCAGCGCAATTCCCACTGCAACAGTTTGATAACATGGTTTCCACCTCTCCCATTTAGTTGTAGTCGTTGAAGTCCAATCACCTTCCAATTTTCTATTTTACTTGATGGACACGTTAGGGAATGAGATGCCACAGAAGTGAGAGTTTTGCTTTCTAGATGATCCCTAAATGCTAGTTTGATGTTAGAGCGATGCTGTTGTATTCTGAACTTCAGAGGATTTTTGGTTTGGCCCACATATCGTTTAGTACAACCACATTCGAGAAGATAAATCACCCAAGGAGTTTGGCAATTGATAAAATCATGTAACACAATATGTGTATCATCCAAGTAATTACGTATACTCTTAGTAGGAGACATTAGTGAGCAGATAGAACAATTGCTACAAGGATAGCTACCCCTGACACTTAATGATCTTTGTGGATATGTATAATGGCTGTGACAAAGTTTGTCCTTCAAGCTGGGTGCCCTTTTAGCCGTGACTGATGGTCTCGGGGTAATGAATTTATTGATTATTGGATCACTCTGTAATATCTTCCAATGTGTATTCAAGATGTTATAAATTTCATTCCAATTCTCATTGTAAGGTGTGATCAGCCTGACCAAATTTTCACCTCTAGTATCATGCTTTTTGGTTTGCAACAGTTTATCTCTTGAAGTAAATCTGGCTCTCCGCCAAGCCTTTCTGATGTATTTATTAGGATAACCTCTGTTCCTAAACCTCTTAGCCAGTTCACCGGCTTCCTTTTCAAATTCTTCATTATTTGTGCAATTACGTCTGACCCTCAAAAATTGTCCAGTAGGTATACCACGTTTAGTGGCTGCGGTATGGAAGGAGGAATAGTGCAAGAATCTTATATTCGAGACTCTGCTGATATCATCACCAAATTGACTGATGTCCAAATGAATACGGAGGATTATTTGGTAACATGTGATGTAGAGAGCTTGTATTCCAATATTTCACACCAACATGGTCTTAGAGCCGTTAAATATTTTTTAGACATGGAGTCTGTGGAACATCGTTCCAGGAATCTGTGGTTGCTGGATTTATTAGAATTTGTGTTGACACACAATTATTTTCTTTTTAATAACACCTACTACCTACAGATAAGGGGTGTGGCCATGGGGGCCAAGTGTGCGCCCTCTGTGGCCAACCTCTTTCTTGGATGGTGGGAGAGAGAATGTGTGTGGGCGTCGTCGCTGGAACGATTCCACCCCGCTATTACGGGGTGGCATCGTTTCATCGATGACGTCTTCATACTATGGCAGGATAGTCTGGAGTTACTAAATGAATTTATGGCAACCATTAACAATAATGATCTTAACATATTCCTTACTTTTGATATTTCCCAGAAAGAAGTCTGTTTCTTGGATATCAGGATCCGGAAGGGGTCAGAGGGTCAACTCAATACAACACTATTTCGTAAGGCTACAGCTGTTAATAGCCTCTTGCACTATTCCTCCTTCCATACCGCAGCCACTAAACGTGGTATACCTACTGGACAATTTTTGAGGGTCAGACGTAATTGCACAAATAATGAAGAATTTGAAAAGGAAGCCGGTGAACTGGCTAAGAGGTTTAGGAACAGAGGTTATCCTAATAAATACATCAGAAAGGCTTGGCGGAGAGCCAGATTTACTTCAAGAGATAAACTGTTGCAAACCAAAAAGCATGATACTAGAGGTGAAAATTTGGTCAGGCTGATCACACCTTACAATGAGAATTGGAATGAAATTTATAACATCTTGAATACACATTGGAAGATATTACAGAGTGATCCAATAATCAATAAATTCATTACCCCGAGACCATCAGTCACGGCTAAAAGGGCACCCAGCTTGAAGGACAAACTTTGTCACAGCCATTATACATATCCACAAAGATCATTAAGTGTCAGGGGTAGCTATCCTTGTAGCAATTGTTCTATCTGCTCACTAATGTCTCCTACTAAGAGTATACGTAATTACTTGGATGATACACATATTGTGTTACATGATTTTATCAATTGCCAAACTCCTTGGGTGATTTATCTTCTCGAATGTGGTTGTACTAAACGATATGTGGGCCAAACCAAAAATCCTCTGAAGTTCAGAATACAACAGCATCGCTCTAACATCAAACTAGAAATTTAGGGATCATCTAGAAAGCAAAACTCTCACTTCTGTGGCATCTCATTCCCTAACGTGTCCATCAAGTAAAATAGAAAATTGGAAGGTGATTGGACTTCAACGACTACAACTAAATGGGAGAGGTGGAAACCATGTTATCAAACTGTTGCAGTGGGAATTGCGCTGGATTTACAAACTAGGTACGAGAATCCCCCAGGGTCTCAATGAGGATTTTAGTTTAGGCTGTTATTTGCCACAATGATTATGCTTGATGACACACCAATTTGGTGACCTGGGTTTTCCTTGGGTGAGTGTGTTTGTTCCTCTTTCCTCTCTTGTTTATATTCTACAGCCTTGGGTAAGGAGGCTGGACTGCCCTTTGTCCCTTTGTTGGAAGCATTGTTTTCCATTGCTCTTAATGAGTATCGCTTCAAGACTTATTTTTGGTTTTGTTCTACAGCTTTGAGGTAGGGAAGCTGGACTTTCCTAATCTTCATTCTTTGACACAATATTGGTGATACATCAATTCTTTTCCCCTCCCCCCTCCCTCCATCTTTTTGAGTTTATCTGATGATGAGGGCTTTTCTGTGTTGCCCACTTGAAGTAGGTACATGTGGGCATATTTGATATCTTCTACAGTCTATGGTAAGAAGACTGGACTGAACTATGAGTGACACATGCGTAAGTTCATATAAGGAATGAGTGGTGTTTGATGAGGACACCACTGAGATATATATATGACTATTGACCTGTGAAGCATTCTTTATTTATTATTTATTGCCCTTCCTTTCTTTCTTTTTGATTTAGGATGTGACCTAGAGGATGATACCTACTGTTTGGACGGCTCTGGATTGCCTTGAAAATATTTTTCATGAAACCATTTATTTATCCGAAGTGGATTGCCCATATGTCTCTTTGCTTTGGACACTTCATTGGATATGCACATAGATGCCTAATAATTATACTTAACATCTGCACAATTTGAATAGTCTCCAATTGTGGTTGTTTTCAGGATGTCTCTAGTTATGTAGAAGTTCTTATTGTTGTTATGAGTATTCTCTTTTTTGTCCACTAGATGGCGGCCAGGCTTTCATGACAAGTCTTATTATTTTCTCAATGTGTTTTTGCATGTCTTACCTCTTTTGTCCACTAGATGGCAAATCTCTTTATTCTTCATGCGTCTCACATTAACTTATGCGTCCCATCCTACGCTTGGCTGACCTTCCGTGCTGACGACAGACGGCACGTAGGGTCAAGCCAATGACGCGGCCGCGTCCTTTGGCCTCATTTAAACCGCGCCAGCTTGCTACACTCATGTCCCCTTGCAGCTTCGGCGGAACTAGTCGGACGGCGTAGGCAGCGCCCGCTTAGCCAGTCCTGTGACCTATTATTCAATACTTAGGTGAGCTTTGCATTACTATTCTCTCTTCTCACTGCTACCTTCCTTTATGCACCTTATCACTGCTGCACCTTAAGGGAGATAATCCCTTTCTTCTCCCATCAACTGTTTGTACTTATTCATCGATCTACCTCTAGTCTTATTCACTTTACCTCCATACCATTCATCTTTATTAGATGGTTATATTTTGTTAAGTTTGCATTTTTTGTATCTTTGCATCTGCACTTGCACTTATCAAATTTATAGTAGCAGTTTGTTATTGAGGATTTTTACCATCTTATGCATTTGTTTGTGGTCCTCTGGGGGTTTTCTGTGACACAGTCCCACCATTGTTTATATAATAATTTCTTGTGGTACTGGTTTATTTATTTCACAGAAACTCCAGAGTAAACCACTTTTAATATATTATTATTACTTGTGGAGCTCACTTCCATTATCTTATTACTTAGGGGCTCATGGCCCAGGTCTGGCTACCTTGTTTTTAAATTATTGTTTTTTAATTCTGTAGTTGGCTCACAATAAAGAATCTTTTGCATTTTTTTACATCCTGTTTGCATTTTGCTCATTTGCGTGTTTCAATACATATATACAAGGGGGATTTCTAGTTTTCTTGCATTTTGTAGTGTAATTGTTTGGGTCGGTGACCCATTTCCCCCGAATTAGCCCATTATGGCAATTAGAGATATACTAATCATCTAATGATGTCTGCTCGTTTGTTTTGGTGTTGAAAGAGGTTTAGGCACCACCAGGGGGTCTTAGGTTTAGGCACCACAAGGGGGGTCTTAGGTTTAGGCACCAACAGGGGGGTCTTAGGTTTAGGCACCACCAGGGGGGTCTTAGGTTTAGGCACCACAAGGGGGGTCTTAGGTTTAGGCACCACCAGGGGGGTCTTAGGTTTAGGCACCACCAGGGGGTCTAGGGGTTAGGGATAGGTACAGGGAGGGCTTTGGGGTGGTTAGTTTTAGGCACCACCAGGGGGGTCTTAGGTTTAGGCACCACCAGGGGGATCTTAGGTTTAGGCACCACCAGGGGGATCTTGGGTTGAGGCACCACCAGGGGGTCTTAGGTTGAGGCACCCCCGGGGGGTCTTAGGTTTAGGCACCACCAGGGGGGTCTTAGGTTTAGGCACCACCAGGGGGGTCTTAGGTTTAGGCACCACCAGGGGGGTCTTAGGTTTAGGCACCACCAGGGGGGTCTAGGGGTTAGGGATAGGTACAGGGAGGGCTTTGGGGTGGTTAGTTTTAGGCACCACCAGGGGGGTCTTAGGTTTAGGCACCACCAGGGGGGTCTTAGGTTTAGGCACCACCAGGGGGGTCTTAGGTTTAGGCACCACCAGGGGGATCTTAGGTTTAGGCACCACCAGGGGGATCTTAGGTTGAGGCACCACCAGGGGGTCTTAGGTTGAGGCACCCCCGGGGGGTCTTAGGTTTAGGCACCACCAGGGGGGTCTTAGGTTTAGGCACCACCAGGGGGGTCTTAAGTTTAGGCACCACCAGGGGGTCTAGGGGTTAGGGATAGGTACAGGGAGGGCTTTGGGTGGTTAGTTTTAGCCACCACCAGGGGGGTCTTAGGTTTAGGCACCACCAGGGGGGGGGTCTTAGGTTTAGGCACCACCAGGGGGTCTAGGGGTTAGGGATAGGTACAGGGAGGGCTCTGTGTGAGAGTAGGGTTAGGTATAGTTTTAGTACAATTTTAATAATACTAATCAACAGTTATTATGAATGTACTTATATTAATATCATTGTTATAAACAATATTTTCACATTTTATTATAATAATAAACGATAAATCAAGATTATTCATAACAATATATAATTATAATGTTTAAACTAATAATACTGTTTTTTTAACAAACGTAATTATAAGTTTCAGTTTAGAAACAGGGAAGATTAACGTTTTAAGAATTGCCAATTTCATACACATTATTTAATGATTTATAAATTCTTAAAAAACTATTTGTAAACGAAATTCTACACAATATTTTTATAAACGATAATACTGCTTATCGTTTACACCACGCGCCCTTTTTTCCCGACGCCCTTTTTTGATGTACGCACTGCAGGGGGTCGGGGGAAAATGAGTTGAACTTATCCTGTGCCCACGCAGCCACTCCCCAATGCTCCGGCCCCGCCTCCGGTTCACTTCTGGAATTTCAGACTTTAAAGTCTGAAAACCACTGCGTCTGCGTTGCCGTGTCCTCACTCCCGCTGATGTCACCAGGAGCATACTGTGCAGGCACAGACTATACAGGGAATGTGCATTACACTCCTAGTGACATCAGCTGGAGCGAGGACACGGCAACGCAGGCGCAGTGGTTTTCTGACTTTAAAGTCTGAAATTCCAGACGTGAACCAGAGGCGGGGCCGGAGCATCGGTGAGTGGCTGCACGGGCACAGGATGTCTGCGGGGGACCATTAGAAGCCCCGGGTAACTTCAACTCACTTTCCCCCGACCCCCCAACAGTGTCCTTTTAACTATTACCGTATTTCTCGGACTATAAGACCACACCTAGGTTTACAGGACAAAAACCAGGGAAAAAAAACTATATACTAAACCTGGTGCATCCATGGTGAAGGGGCATCTTGTGGATTATGCCCACTTTGTACCTCATGCTCCCCCTTGTACCTCGTGTCTCCCTGTGTCCTCCTCTGTCTCCCTGTGTCCTCCTGTGTGCCCCATGTTCCGCCTCTATGCCCCTTTGTGTCCCCCTTGTGTGCTTCTATATGCCTTTTTGTGTCTCCCTTTTGTCCTCCTCTGTCCCCTTTTGTACTAATCTGTGCCCCTTTGTGTCCCTTTAGTGTCCCTCTTATGTCCTCCTCTGTGTCCCTCTTATGTCCTCCTCTATACCCCTTTGTATCCCTCTCTACACCTCCTTGTGTTCTCCTCTATGCCCCTTTGTGTCCTCCATTTGTCCCCCTGTGCCCTCCTCTGCATGGACACAGTACAGGGAGTCCCCGACATTGCAACAGGTTGGAGGTTCGTATTGGCTGCCGTTCACAAGTCAGGAACTCCCTGCATTTGGATTATGAGATGCAGTGACTTTTTTCCCCCACTTTTAGGGGAGAAAAAGTGAGTCTTATAGTCCAAAAAAATACAGTACTTCCCTTCCTCCCATACAGGGCTCCATCCTTCACATCAGGTGTTTTGTGGCCACACTTGTTATGGGTTGTGGTATGACCCTTGTGAGATGGGCCCCCAGGCTGTGAGGGGCACCAGGGGGGAGGATAGGGAGGGGTGGAAACATTGGGAGCACCAACAAAGTTTTGCTGGAGGGCCCCGTGATTTATAGTCACGCCCCTGAAAAGTGGCCACACATGATTCAATTTTTTAGTTAATTTTTTGTTGTTTTTTTTCAGACCAGAGAAACCTGATCCATTTTTCCGCTTGTTGGAATAACCAGGGAACTCCTACGCCATACACTTGTTATCGATGTTTTCGGAAAACACCAAATAAATGATTGAATAAAAATTTCAGTCTTTATACTTTTTTCTCTTATATTTCCAACAACATTGTGAATTCCGGAGGCGTTACTTACGGCTGCAGGTCCGGCCGTCGCCCTCGTAGTGCGGGTCACACTCACATTCGTTGTCCATCCTGCAGGTGGCGTTACCGTCACATTCCGGGGAGCACACCGGTTCCCTCGCTGCAATCACACAAGACAAGGGTAAAACGTCACAAGTCTGACCAGGAATACAGATACAGGTGTCTGACACCGAACTACCGCAAAGGGTCACTTACAGCAAAACTTCTTTCCAGTATTGACTGAAGGCTTATACATGTTACTTAGATCCCCTCTAAGGCGTCTTTTCTCTAGACTAAATAAACCCAGTTTATCTAACCTTTCTTGGTAAGCGAGACCTTCCATCCCACGTATCAATTTTGTTGCTCGTCTCTGCACCTGCTCTAACACTGCAATATCTTTCCTGTAATGAAATGAATTCCATATTCCAGATGTGGCCTTACTAGAGAGTTAAACAGGGGCAATATTATGCTAGCATCTCGAGTTTTTATTTCCCTTTTAATGCATCCCAAAATTTTGTTAGCTTTAGCTGCAGCACCTTGGCATTGAGTACGATTATTGAACTTGTTGTCGATGAGTACTCCTAAGTCCTTCTCCAAGTTTGATGTCTCCAACTGTATCCCATTTATTTTGTATGGTGCTAGACCATTGGTACGACCAAAATGCATGAATTTACATTTTTCAACACAGAATTTCATCTGCCATTTATGTGCCCATATAGCCATCCTATCCAGATCCTGTTGCAATATGTTCATTACAGTATCTAAAACATCCCAGAGGGGAAATACACGAACTATTGACCTGTTTGTCTATCCCTTGCAGTCAGAAGTCCAGTTATCTGCTTAGGAATGTGTTTTATGGCTGTAATGTGTTATCAGTGAAGGATGCTAAAGCCCAACTGGGTCCCGACTGGAGAAAAACGGTCAGATGCACAGCTGGATATTAATTATTTCCAGCAGGAAAAAAAATAAAAGAGCATAGCGTATGTGTCTGTGATCTTGCCACTGTACATACACATGTGTATCTCATCATGTCATATGTCATCTCGGGTACAGAGACGAAGCACCCTTGTGTATTTTACCATAGAAATCAGTGGGAACATTAGAGAAAACATTTACCATGCTCTCTGTTCCATCCTCACTGCTAAAAGTGTCTGTTATCTAGCTGAGATAAGAATCCCGGACTGAGCATTGAGTCTGGCTTTGCTATAATGACTCAGCTATAATGATTCCTGAGCAAAGCCAGCAGGGGGCAGGCTTGGACTTAAAGACAGCAAAGAACACAGTCTCAGCTATAATTATTCTGTAGCAAAGCCAGACGGACTGCTTCGTCGGGATTCTATCTTAGAGGTGATAACAGGCAAATTAAACAGAGAACAATGTAACAAAGAGCAGATTAGGTGTTTACTGTCATGTTCCCACTGATTTATAAGGTAAAATACATGAGGTTGCTTCATCTCTGGTTCTCTTTAAGCAGACAATTGCTTGACTATTAGTCTTTGTGGCCATTCAAAAGTCCTCACACAGATCACACAGAAACTGAGAACCTCTTGCAATAATTTCTAGTGATTTCTCTTTAAAAAGGAACTTTATTGTGCTGCAGAGAGCCAGTCTTACCCAGTTTAATGTCACAGTTCTGACCCGTCCATCCTTCCGTACAGAAGCATGATCCGTCCCCCGAGAGGCCATCGCTGCATTGTCCATTCTCTGTACAGGTGCATTCTGGGAACACAATGACAGCTTTTCAGCTGGCCCTAATGTTAATTCAGGATAAAACAGCACAAGCGACCATTCCATCAGCCGACAGAGGGAAAGAGAGAGTGTGTGCGGGGGTAGGTAGGTAGGTAGGCAGTCTACAAATATTTTACTTTTATTTTTGTTTCTTAAAGCGGACCCAAACCAAACATTTTTTTTATTCAAAATATTTAGTTGAACCACTCTGACACATGCAAAGATAAATAAACACTCCTTCATGCCTATGAGCATGTCAGTGCATGCTTTTCACCCTTCTCTTTCCATAACTAGGGTTATACAGGTGGCAGACATTACTTCTGAGCTTAGTAGGAGGTATTAGATCATGGGTGTGTTTGTCATCAGCTACCCTCCCTCACAGGGGCGTGGTCTATGTGAAATCTCACACAAGCTGAGATCACCTCCCCTGTGACATCATCAATAGCAGCCTGTGTTTTGTTTTTGTTTTTTTATCTCCTCCACCAGTCTTCCGGATTCTGTCCCAGCAATATGAACGGAAGGGAGGGGTTCCTCCAATAAATGTAAAATATTGTATATTTGTCATCATGCAACTGAAAAAGGGCTGCTATTTATTATTATAAGTTAGAAAATAGGTTTTATTTCTGAAATCTTGTATTTTTAATTTGGTTCCACTTTAAAGGGTACTGAAAGTGGGGGTGGAGTTAGATATGTACCTCAGTACTGTAGGGGAAGACTTTGGATATATTAGAAGCTTCCCCGATCTTCTTTTACCACTCCGATCCTGCATTGTGACCCGTAGAAACAATTTAATACTGACCAGGGATGAGCAGAAACTACGCCAGTGCGAATTTACGCATCGTAGTTCCCATCTACGCATCGTAGTTCGTAGGTGAAGTTTCAAAACTATGCTTACGAATTTACGCATAGCGAAGTACCGATACACGTAGCTTACACCCACTATGCGCAGTTAGCAACATGTGCATTGCATAGTGAACTACGAATGCGTTATTCGCGGCTAATTTTCCGCGTGCGATTGTATGCTTACAAATTTACGTATTGGAAAGGGGAATGTACGCATAGAGGAGTTACCAATGCGTAAAATTTTCTGCATGCGGGCATAAGCATCCGCATACACTACGCTTCCCACTACGGGTAATTGCGTATTTTAACGCGTAGTCTACAAAACGCATGCGCGTTTAAAGCGCGCATGCGCCGTACTGCCACGCCGGCCACCGTGGTGACGCGAGGCGGCCGGCGAGTGACATCAGCCGCGTCATACGCGGAAGGAGCAGCCCGACACTCGGCCGAGTGTCGCCCGGGCTGCGGCCGGTCAGCCATTCCGGAGCGGGGACATGGAGAGGAGCCAGGACGCCGTTGTGGGACCTCCCGACCAGCACTGGGCTGGAGAAAGCCCCAGGTGAGTACAACTTTCATTTTTTGGCTGAGCTCGGAGTCCCTTTAAATAGTCTTTTTCATAAGTGGATTCACCTGTGTATGTAGGTCAGGGGTCACTGAGCTTACCAAGCCAATTTGAGTTCCAATAATTAGTTCTAAAGGTTTTGGAATCAATAAAATGACAACAGTGCCCAAATGTATGCACCTGCCTAATTTTATTTTCTGTAAATCCAATAAACTTCATTTCACTTCTCAAATATCACTGTGTGTGTCTCCTATATGATATATTTAACTGACATTTTTTATCCTAACAACCAACGATTCATACAGGAAAATGATGACGATTAACAAGGTTGCCCAAACTTTTGCATCCCACTGTATAAATCCAGTCTTGAATCTGAATATGCTGAATGCGTCAACACATATTCAGCGCGTCAAACAGCCACTATTTTGGGTACCACTAGTCCAAAGTCCCCATTATCAGTTCACTTCTCTCTTTCTCCTGATTATAATTTAGAGGGATTGGCCCAAAAAGCCCCACCCTGCTGGGAAACTGCCCCTTAAGGCCTCTAGATCTGCATGAACCTTGGAGGTGGTTGGGAGGCAGCCCAGCTGCTTACATCCCTCCTCATCCAGATTGGAATGTCCAGAGATCTATAAATGAAACAAATACTCTACATTCTAAAACAAGAAACTAAGAATCGGGGAAATCAGTCTACCCTATCAATGTGAAATGTGATGAAGGTAATTCTTCATTATATCTCTCTCCCAACTGTCCCTCTTTGAGACAGACAGTCCCTCTTTGGGGGCCCAATCCCTCTGTCCCTGTTTCTTCCTCGTTTTATTATTATTTATTGTATTTATAAAGCACCAACATATTACGCAGCGCTGCACAATACATTCTTGGGTTAACATTGGGCAAGGCGAATCGCTCTCGCCTTGCAGCACTGGGTCGCCAGCAGGGGCGTTGCTAGAATCTTAAAGAGGAACTCCAGTGAAAATAATGTAATAAAAAAAGTGCTTCACTTCTACAATAATTATGTCTAAATGATTTAGTCAGTGTTTGCCCATTGTAAAATCTTTCCTCTTCCTGATTTACATTCTGACATTCATCACATGGTGACATTTTTACTGCTGGCAGGTGATGTAGCTGCTGCTTGCTGTTTTGGCAGTTGGAAACGGATTTAAACAGCTATTTCCCACAATGCAACAAGGTTCACAGACAGGAAACTGCCAGGAGTACTGCGGTCCTCAGAGTTTCTTGTGGGAGGGGTGTCACCACAATATCAGCCACACAGCACCCTCTTATGGTCTGTTTGTGAAAAGGAAAAGATTTCTCATGTAAAAGGGGGTATCAGCTACTGATTGGGATAAAGTTCAATTCTTGGTCGGAGTTTCTCTTTAAGAGATCACTCCAGCTGGCAAATGGGTGTGGCCATGCACCAGAATATGGGTGTAGTCATGGGTTGGGCCAAATTTACATGAACTTAACAAGGTCTAAGTAGGCCTCCCAGCAAAATGTTGGTTAAAGGCCCCCCTCTCCATTAATACAGAAAAAAATAAAATGCAGCATATCACATAATTAGACAGAGCCACTTAAACATATGGGGCATGCTGAGTGCTGTGTGGTGCCATGCTGGGCGCTGTGTTCGCTTTGTGGGGCATGCTGGGTGTTGTAGTGACATGCCTGGATCCTCCATAGGGAGCATACATCGTTGTGTGTGTCCTCCCTGTTCCTCCCCCTGACCCCCCCAGCAGAGTAGTACAGCGGGAGGAACTACTAATCTCCTTCATCCGCTTTCCAAGTCTAGAGACATCCTCTGTAGCTGGCAATTCTCCCCATAGCATCCGAGAATCAAACGCTAGGAACTCTAGCCTCTGATTCATTCTCAGACACTAGGGGGAGAAGCTCAGAAGAGAAGATGTCTGCAGAATCTGGAGACCAAGCGGCCAGAGGTGAGTACTGCTGCCTGAGGGACATCCTGGGCACCCCAGAATAGATCCGGGGCACGTGCCACTGATCTTTGGGACCAGCAATGCCCCTGGCCGCCAGTTCAAATCCCAGCCAGGTCAACATCTGCAAGGAGTTTGTATGTTCTCCCCGTGTCTGCGTGGGTTTCCTCCGGGCACTCTGTTTTCCTCCCACATCCCAAAACATACAGATAAGTTAATTGGCTTCCCCCTAAATTGGCCCTAGACTATGATACATACACTACATGATACATACATAGACATATGACTACGGTAGGGATTCGATTGTGAGCTCCTCTGAGGGACCAGTTAGTTACAAGACAATACACTCTGTACAGCACTGCGTAATATGTCGGTGCTATATAAATAATAATTATAATAATAATTAACATACAAGGCAGGACAGATAAGGAGCTCACAACACAACAAGATCATGCAAATGACTTTGATAGCAGTAGTTCAGTGTCTTTGGTAAAAATAAAGACTGTTCTAGTCCACAAGAGATAAGGTAGTGCTCGGGAGCGTCCAAACTAAAAAGTCAGAATTCTGTCTATATATATATATATATATCACATTTTTATTTTATAGTATAAGCACTGTGACAACGTGTTTCTCGGCAACCGCCGCTTCCTCAGGTCAAGTAAGTGCCAAATATCCAGTGTCTGAGTCTTTAGAGTGCTCAACAGTAGTGTTGGGCGAACAGTGTTCGCCACTGTTCGGGTTCTGCAGAACATCACCCTGTTCGGGTGATGTTCGAGTTCGGCCGAACACCTGATGGTGTTCGGCCAAACTGTTCGGCCATATGGCCGAACTAAGAGCGCATGGCCGAACGTTACCCGAACGTTCGGCTAGCGCTGTGATTGGCCGAACGGGTCACGTGTAGTGTTGGGCGAACATCTAGATGTTCGGGTTCGGGCCGAACATGGCCGAACTCCGAACATAATGGAAGTCAATGGGGACCCGAACTTTCGTGCTTTGTAAAGCCTCCTTACATGCTACATACCCCAAATTTACAGGGTATGTGCACCTTGGGAGTGGGTACAAGAGGAAAAAAAAATTAGCAAAAAGAGCTTATAGTTTTTGAGAAAATCGATTTTAAAGTTTTAAAGGGAAAACTGTCTTTTAAATGCGGGAAATGTCTGTTTTCTTTGCACAGGTAACATGCTTTTTGTCGGCATGCAGTCATAAATGTAATACATATAAGAGGTTCCAGGAAAAGGGACCGGTAACGCTAACCCAGCAGCAGCACACGTGATGGAACAGGAGGAGGGTGGCGCAGGAAGAGAAGGCCACGCTTTGAGACACAACAACCCAGGCCTTGCATGAGGACAAGAAGCGTGCGGATAGCAATTTGTGTTTTGTCGCCATGCAGTCATAAATTTAATACAGATGAGAGGTTCAATAAACAGGGACCGGAAACGCTAACCCATCACAGATGTTCATTGTTCATGTTACTTGGTTGGGGTCCGGGAGTGTTGCGTAGTCGTTTCCAATCCAGGATTGATTCATTTTAATTTGAGTCAGACGGTCTGCATTTTCTGTGGAGAGGCGGATACGCCGATCTGTGACGATGCCTCCGGCAGCACTAAAACAGCGTTCCGACATAACGCTGGCTGCCGGGCAAGCCAGCACCTCTATTGCGTACATTGCCAGTTTGTGCCAGGTGTCTAGCTTCGATACCCAATAGTTGAAGGGTGCAGATGGATTGTTCAACACAGCTATGCCATCTGACATGTAGTCCTTGACCATCTTCTCCAGGCAATCGGTGTTGGAGGTGGATCTGCACGCTTGCTGTTCTGTGTGCTGCTGCATGGGTGTCAGAAAATTTTCCCACTCCAAGGACACTGCCGATACCATTCCCTTTTGGGCACTAGCTGCGGCTTGTGTTGTTTGCTGCCCTCCTGGTCGTCCTGGGTTTGCGGAAGTCAGTCTGTCGGCGTACAACTGGCTAGAGGAGGGGGAGGATGTCAATCTCCTCTTTAAAGTCTCCACAAGGGCCTGCTGGTATTCTTCCATTTTGACCTGTCGGACTCTTTCTTCAAGCAGTTTTGGAACATTGTGTTTGTACCATGGATCCAGAAGGGTATAAACCCAGTAATTGGTGTTGTCCAGAATGCGCACAATGCGTGGGTCGCGTTCAATGCAGTCCTAGGCCGAAGAGGTCATAGCCTAGGGTCACAAAAACCTGTTTATTTGGGCTATTTCAATGGTAGTGATGGTGACGTACATAAATCTCAACCATGGCCGTTAGCAACGTCTGAATTTCACGAACTGTCTCATGCAGGTAGAAGACATATTGTTAGACTTGGATTCCAAAGATGGGGTCCCTACATCTCTGCAAACCAGAGTTACAGGGGTCCAAAATTGGTAAAATCCCCCATAGACTTTCATTGCCTCCCTATTTCACTTTCCAAAATCTCACATCTTTTCAAAGGGCAATGGCTCAGCAGTACCAAATTTTCTAGCATTGTAGGGACCCTTAGGGGGAACATGACTGGTGAGTTTCAGGCCCCTAGGCCAAAGAGGTCATAGCCTAGGGTCACAAAAACCTGTTTATTTGGGCTATTTCAATGGTAGTGATGGTGACGTACATAAATCTCAGCCATGGCCGTTAGCAACGTCTGAATTTCACGAAATGTCTCATGCAGGTAGAAGACATATTGTTAGACTTGGATTCCAAAGATGGGGTCCCTACATCTCTGCAAACCAGAGTTACAGGGGTCCAAAATTGGTAAAATCCCCCATAGGCTTTCATTGGGCCTACTATTTACCGTTCCACAATCTCACACCATTTCAAAGGGCAATGGCTCAGCAGTGGCAAAACTCACCAGTCATGATCCCCCTAAGGGTCCTTACAATGCTAGAAAATTTGGTACTGCTGAGCCATTGCCCTTTGAAAAGATGTGAGATTTTGGAAAGTGAAATAGGGAGGCAATGAAAGCCTATGGGGGATTTTACCAATTTTGGACCCCTGTAACTCTGGTTTGCAGAGATGTAGGGACCCCATCTTTGGAATCCAAGTCTAACAATATGTCTTCTACCTGCATGAGACATTTCGTGAAATTCAGACGTTGCTAACGGCCATAGCTGAGATTTATGTACGTCACCATCACTACCATTGAAATAGCCCAAATAAACAGGTTTTTGTGACCCTAGGCTATGATCTCTTTGGCCTAGGGGCCCGAAACTCACCAGTCATGTTCCCCCTAAGGGTCCCTACAATGCTAGAAAATTTGGTACTGCTGAGCCATTGCCCTTTGAAAAGATGTGAGATTTTGGAAAGTGAAATAAGGAGGCAATGAAAGTCTATGGGGGATTTTACCAATTTTGGACCCCTGTAACTCTGGTTTGCAGAGATGTAGGGACCCCATCTTTGGAATCCAAGTCTAACAATATGTCTTCTACCTGCATGAGACAGTTCGTGAAATTCAGACGTTGCTAACGGCCATAGCTGAGATTTATGTACGTCACCATCACTACCATTGAAATAGCCCAAATAAACAGGTTTTTGTGACCCTAGGCTATGACCTCTTCGGCCTAGGACTGCATTGAACGCGACCCACGCATTGTGCGCATTCTGGACAACACCAATTACTGGGTTTATACCCTTCTGGATCCATGGTACAAACACAATGTTCCAAAACTGCTTGAAGAAAGAGTCCGACAGGTCAAAATGGAAGAATACCAGCAGGCCCTTGTGGAGACTTTAAAGAGGAGATTGACATCCTCCCCCTCCTCTAGCCAGTTGTTCGCCGACAGACTGACTTCCGCAAACCCAGGATGACCAGGAGGGCAGCAAACAACACAAGCCGCAGCTAGTGCCCAAAAGGGAATGGTATCGGCAGTGTCCTTGGAGTGGGAAAATTTTCTGACACCCATGCAGCAGCACACAGAACAGCAAGCGTGCAGATCCACCTCCAACACCGATCGCCTGGAGAAGATGGTCAAGGACTACATGTCAGATGGCATAGCTGTGTTGAACAATCCATCTGCACCCTTTAACTATTGGGTATCGAAGCTAGACACCTTGCACAAACTGGCAATGTACGCAATAGAGGTGCTGGCTTGCCCGGCAGCCAGCGTTATGTCGGAACGCTGTTTCAGTGCTGCCGGAGGCATCGTCACAGATCGGCGTATCCGCCTCTCCACAGAAAATGCAGACCGTCTGACTCAAATTAAAATGAATCAATCCTGGATTGGAAACGACTACGCAACACTCCCGGACCCCAACCAAGTAACATGAACAATGAACATCTGTGATGGGTTAGCGTTTCCGGTCCCTGTTTATTGAACCTCTCATCTGTATTACATTTATGACTGCATGGCGACAAAACGCAAATTGCTATCCGCACGCTTCTTGTCCTCATGCAAGGCCTGGGTTGTTGTGTCTCAAAGCGTGGCCTTCTCCTCCTGCGCCATCCTCCTCCTGTTCCATCACGTGTGCTGCTGCTGGGTTAGCGTTACCGGTCCCTTTTCCTGGAACCTCTTATATGTATTACATTTATGACTGCATGCCGACAAAAAGCATGTTACCTGTGCAAAGAAAACAGACATTTCCCGCATTTAAAAGACAGTTTTCCCTTTGAAACTTTAAAATCGATTTTCTCAAAAACTATAAGCTCTTTTTGCAAAAAAAATTTTTTCCTCTTGTACCCACTCCCAAGGTGCACATACCCTGCAAATTTGGGGTATGTAGCATGTAAGGAAGCTTTACAAAGCACAAAAGTTCGGGTCCCTATTGACTTCCATTATGTTCGGAGTTCGGGTCGAACACCCGAACATCGCGGCGATGTTTGGCGAACGTTCGCGAACCCGAACATCTAGGTGTTCGCCCAACACTACTCAACAGACCCGGACACTGGATATGTGGCACTTACTTGACCTGAGGAAGCGGCGGTTGCCGAGAAACGCGTTGTCACAGTGCTTATGCTATAAAATTTGTTCTAAACCTTTTTATTTAGATACTTCTTGTGAGTGGTCGTGCCTTTTTTTTATATATAGACAGAATTCGGTCTTTTTAATTTGGGCGCCTCCCAGCACTACCTTATCTCTTATACCCTACACTAGTAAGGGTCAGTATCACACAATAAACTTGTGAGATACAAAACTTTTTTTGGAGCAGCAACCTATCACTCACTTCTTACATCTGAAAGGCCGATTGGAGATGGTACTTCTCCACATGCCCTCAAGAGTGGTTGCATCTGGTGGCAACCCACACTAGTGAGTATACCACTATACCGTTTTATCTTATTCCACATCACCAGACGATACTACACCAGATCGGGCTGCCGGTATCCTTGTGCTCTTTTCCCAGCTCTACTAGCAAAAAGCTAGTCCACAAGACGTCTGACTGACAGTAAGATTGCATATTCAAGCTGGAAACACTAGGGGGAGGGTCCTGCCAGAGGCTTACAATATAAATCAGAGGTGCCCACAGTTTTTCCGCTTTTGAGCTACTTTAAAATCAATGGGACCCGATTAGTTAAACAAAGAAGATACTTACCTAAGGAGAGGGAGGGCTTGGGTCCTAATGAGCCTTCCCTCTCCTCTCCCGGTGCCTTCGGGTCAGCGGCAGCTCTTCCGTTCATTTCCCCCGCCGCGGGGGACTTCTGAAGTCTGAGCCTTCCCTCTCCTCTTCTCTCCCAGTGCCTTCGGGTCAGCGGCAGCTCTTCCGTTCATTTCCCCCGCCGCGGGGGACTTCTGAAGTCTGAGCCTTCCCTCTCCTCTCCCAGTGCCTTCGGGTCAGCGGCAGCTCTTCCGTTCATTTCCCCCGCCGCGGGGGACTTCTGAAGTCTTCGGGAGCTGAGTCCTCCCGAAGACAGGAGGCGCAATACTGCGCATGCGTGATTACGCGATAGAGGGTGCTCGCGTGTGCGCAGTTTGGAGCGGCCCGTCTTCAGGAGCACTCGGATTCCCGAAGACTGCTGAAGCCTCCCTTCGGCGGAAGTAGCAGTATTTGACCAATTTAGCCAAATACTGCTACGGGGGAGCCAGCACTGGAACGTGCACCAGGAGAGGAGAGGGACGGCTCATTAGGGCCGAGCCTTCCCTCTCCTTAGGTAAGAATCTGGCTTTTTTAGAAACGAATCGGTTCCCATTGACTTTAAAAATAAGCAAGTCAAAGTGATCTAGCTATGTACAATTTTAGGAGCACACATGTATATACGGAATGGAAAATGTAGTGGGGTCGGGATCTACCAAGAAGTCCTTCCTGATCTACCCAATGGGCACCCCTGCTCTACAGGGTGGGGGCAGAGACAATAGGTGCCTCTGTTGAGAGGGTGCCCAGCACAATGTATTTGTCCCTCTTTCAGGTGCAGATCTATGTTAATATATGGGTTATTAATCTTTATTCCCTTTAATTAAATTCATATATTTATTATTTTCAAATGTTAAAATGAAGAAAAACTAATAATAGAGAGGACCAGTGTGGACTGAATGGAAAAACTACATCTTTTGATTCCGGATGTGCATGGTGAGGGGTGTGGTAGGGGCGTGGTTAGAGGTGTGACAGGGCGTGGTTAGAGGCGTGGCAGGGGCGTGTCTTATAGTATCCCTCTTTCTTATCTCAAAAAGCTGGGAGGTATGATTATATTATTTTATGTGAAAAAAACACATGAAGGAATTGACATCATAGGTATTATAATAAAAAAGTGTGATACCTCTGCAGTCCGGGCCATATCTGTTGGGGGCGCACAGTTCACACGCCGTCCCGTTAAACCCTTCTGCGCAGTCGCAGCGTCCTGTTCCCGCCATTCCATCTACGCATGTTCCCTGGTTACTGCACGGCGATTCCAGACCTCCAGGACACACTGAAACATGGGACCGAATATACAGCATGACACACTGACCACTGCATAGGCCACTACATTACACAGCAATAGGAATGCCAATAACTCTGGTTTTTATATGATTTTGGATTTTGAATTTGATTTAGTTTTTATCTGTGAATATTGTTATACTATCCTGTTATGTATTCATATATTTTTTGTTATATGGCTATGATTATCTGGGTCTGAGCGCCACCTACTGTTTTGTTTTTAAGGCACGTGATTGGCCTGAGGAAGCGGCTTACGCCAAGAAACGCGTTGTCATTGTGCTTAATGAAAATAAAAGTTTTTGAAACCTTTTTTTATCAAAACTCCTTGAGAGTCACTGTGATGATTTGCTCAGCTGCCTGTGCAGGCAGGCAGCCTTTTGACCATTGTGTAGGTTTGCATGCTGCAGGACTCTGGAAAGAAGAGCTTCTGTCAGTTTTGCAGCTTGTGCTTGCAGAGGAATTTGCATACGTTGTCATGCAAATTGCCTGGCCACATTCATTGGAGGCGTGTACTATAAGTACTATGTCTTTCCCACAATGCTTCGCTGGTCATAAGGATTTCGTCCTATGTAACACTCCTGGTGTCTTTACTCTCTGTTTGAAGAAACAGCTTAGAGTAATTTTCCCTAGTGCAGTTAGGATTGTTTATCTGTTTTGTTTGTCTGTTGCGATTGTCCTGTCCCAGCGGTGGTCGATAGGAAGTCGTTCTGATCTCTGTTCTTGGAGCATAGCTGGTGCAGCAGTTGCTACCAGCTATCTCTTCTGTTCTGCCTCTCTGGATCGCGCTAGCCACTTTTTGCTAGCGCTGTGGATCCTTCTGTTCTGTCTCCTGGGATCGCGCTAGCCACATTTCGCTAGTGCTGTGGATCCTTCTGTTCTGTCTTCCTGGATCACGCTAGCCACTTTCGCTAGTGCTGTGGATCCTATCTCTCGCTTGTCCCTGTTTTCGTGTGTCTGTCTTGTCTGCTACGACCGCTTGCTGGAGGCTCGGTGAGGTAACTGTTAAGCAAGCGTTCGCGTCCTCTGTTTCATGTTTGTCTGTCGATGGTTAGTTAGGCGTGCTTGTCTCTATCGTGCTTATCACGTGGAGACCGCGCATAACCACGTGCACTGTTGCGAATGAGTGCGGTGTTCGCGGTTAGCTAGCGTTTGTTATTTTCCGCATCTTCTCATTGTATTATTTGCTGTGCCTTTGCTACCCTCTTCTATTCTGATCTGCCTTGTGTCACTTCTGGCGATCGCACCTCTCGCGATCGCGTTCCTATTTCGTATCTGCTGTTGTGTGTGCGTGGTCGCGGGGTGGCGACTAGATTGGCGCACACACATACAATCTGTCCCTTTGCTCGTTCTCATTCGCAATCGCTTCTCTTGCGATTGCGTTCTGCGCTTCGTACAATTCCTGTCTGGCATTTGTGGAGGTACAGAGGATTGGTTCCTCTGCACTCCCCAGCGCCATCTGCCAACAGGAATTTCCCTCTACGGGTGCGTAGCACCTTTTGCTGGGTGCCTGCAATTATACGCTTGTGGAGGATTTCCGCCGTATCAGCGCACGCGTTGTGCGCTGCTCACGGAAAAATTTCTGCAATCGTTACAGTCACATTTTTTGTTCCTAAGTCCTTTCTACCTCATAACTACGGGTTTACCTTTTGGGCGCCTCCAACACCTGTTCCACTCCAACTCTTGCACCCTATGCCAGTGGGGTACTCACCCTTCAAGTTGTTTGCAGGGTGAATATATTTTTTGGAGCTGGGACCGAAACCTCTTCTGAAAGGCCGAGTGGGGGCGGTACTTCCCCTACATGCCCATACGAGTGGTTGCCTCAGGAAGCAACCCAAACTCTTATGCACTACATTACCTCCACCAAGTGACAGTACACACCAGATCGGGCTCCCGGTGTCCATGTGTCCTTTTTGTCTCTTTTAGTACTTACGTATTTCTTTTTTTTAAGTGTTTGATTTTGGCAACTATGGGGTAGGGTTAAAAACGAATAAAAATGTATTTATCTTTATATATAATAGTGTATGTGGGTGTATTTTTAATTTTTGGCCACAAGATGGTGCCACACTTAATTCCTGTGTACTGTGAACAGTACGCAGGAAGTATTGTGTATGTGTTCTTATGCTTTCATTTTGTGAATGAATACAGGCACTGTGATTGGCTTTGGGAACAGCTGTTCACATTCACCGATCACGGAGTGGCGGGATGTTGATGGAAATGAACGGGAGCGTGGCGGCGATCATGAGTGGAGGGGTAAATAAATACATAGCGCTTACCATGATCATGGTGCGGTGATCATGTGATAGCGCTTACTGTGATCATGTGACCATGATGCGGTGATCATGTGACATCGCTTACCGTGATCATGTGACCATGGTGCGGTGATCATGCGATAGCGCTTACTGTGATCATGAACTTGTGTGTAAACAGAGGCGCCAGCAGGATAAAAACAATTATTACAATTTTTAAAATATGTTGGGAGGCAGTGGTGGCACTGCCTCCCAGCATATTTAAAACATTTTAATAATTGTTTTTATCCTGCTGGCGCCTCTGTTTACCCACAAGTTCATAAGCGTCCACCCTTCGTGGAAGGGGGAAACACCCCTATCTTTCTTCCTTTTTACAGAGAGCGACATTTTAACCCTGAGTGAGGACAGGCCTAATCTCCTCACCTGCATTTACAGTGGTTACCTTAGCGATGACCCGTTTGTGAGTATAATTGTCTCACCTTTTCATTGTACCAACTTACCCTCCGCATACTACACTATATTGGGCTCTCCGTGTCTCTTTTGTACTGTGATCATGTGATAGCGCTTACCATGATCATGTGACAATGGTGCAGTGATCATGTGATAGAGCTTACCATGATCATGTGACCATGGTGCGGTGATCATGTGATAGAGCTTACCATAATCATGTGACCATGGTGCGGTGATCATGTGATAGCGCTTACCACGATCATGTGACCATGGCGCAGTGATCCAGTGATAGCGCTTACCGTGATCATGTGACCATGGTGCGGTGATCCTGTGATAGCGTTTACCGTGATCATGTGACCATGGTGCGGTGATCATGTGACCATGGTACGGTGATCATGTGACCATGGTGCGGTGATCAAGTGACCATGGCGCAGTGATCCTGTGATAGTGCTTACCGTGATCATGTGACCATGGTGCAGTGATCATGTGATAGAGCTTACCATGATCATGTGACCATGGTGCGGTGATCATGTGATAGTGCTTACAGTGATCATGTGACAGCGCTTACCGTGATCATATGACCATAGTACAATGATCATGTGCGGTGATCATGTGATAGCGTTTACCGTGATCATGTGACCATAGCGCAGTGATCCTGTGATTGCACTTACCATGACAATCTCCTCCGTAGTGGTTCTTACAACAGCGCGGCTCCCAGGAAACCTTGTAGCAGATCCGGGCACAGCCTCTGAGGAAGCGTCTGGAACTCTGGTATATACCGCCATAAGCGAAAGATCCAAATCTGTCGCTTTCATCAAGAAAAATGTCATCCCAAAGACCAACACGATAGCGGCCGCTACGGTAACGGTCGCCACGAAAAGGCCTCGTACGGCGGGAACAACGTTCTGTTTCTCCCTGTGAGGGAAAAGTAATAACGTTATGCGTCTGTGATATCTGCATACCTCCCAACATTTTCACATCAGAAAGAGGGACACAGGCCACACCCCTAACCACACCCCCAACACACACTGTAGTCACACCCACCAAAAAGATTTTTTAAGAAACTTTTATTTTAATTATTACTCTCTCAAACTAAATAACCAATGTGGGGAGGAGGGTGGGGGTGCCTGTGGGTGGGGGGGTGGGTGAGGGTGTCCGTGTGTGGGGGGGTAAGTGAGGGTGCCCGTGGGTGGGGAGGAGGGTGAGGGTGCCTGTGGGTGGGGAGGAGGGTGAGGGTGCCTGTGGGTGGGGAGGAGGGTGAGGGTGGGTGGGGAGGAGAGTGAGGGTGCCTGTGGGTGGGAAGGAGGGTGAGGGTGCTTGTGGGTAGGGAGGAGGGTGAGGGTGGGTGGGGAGGAGAGTGAGGGTGCCTGTGGGTGGCGAGGAGGGTGAGGGTGGGTGGGGAGGAGAGTGAGGGTGCTTGTGGGTGGGGAGGATGGTGAGGGTGCCTGTGGGTGGGGAGGAGGGTGAGGGTGGGTGGGGAGGAGAGTGAGGGTGCCTGTGGGTGGGGAGGAGGGTGAGGGTGCCTGTGGGTGGGGAGGAGGGTGGGTGGGGAGGAGGGTGAGGGTGCCTGTGGGTGGGGAGGAGGATGAGGGTGCCTGTGGGTGGGGAGGAGGCGAAAACAAAATGATCGAGGCACCAGCCGTGCCAATGTGGGATGCGGGTCTGGCATAACATTCCTCCTTCCCTTCCTCCTAATGTGCCTCCCAGTGTCCCCCTGCTTGCAGAGTAAAGTGCGCAGCAGAGCGGGCTGTCATCTTACCGTCCATCCTCGCGTAGCAACATCTTGCTCTTCTCTGCTTCCTGTGACATCACAGGAAGTAGAGTGAAGCCAGATGCTGGTACGTGAGGATCAATTGTAAGATTAGATGGCACATTAGGAGGAAAGGAGGGAGGAATGTAATGCCGATCCCCGCATTGGCGCGGCTGGCGCCTCGATCATTTTTTCCCCCCTCTCATCCATAATGGGATAGCCCCCCGAATCGGGACAGTCCCGCAGGATTCGGGACAGTTGGGGGGCTTGATATCTGTGTCTCGTAGCAGTGTAGCTCTAGTGCTGAATGATCCCATTCGCTGCTCTAAAGGCTAATACACACCCTACAATTTCCCCTCAGATAGATGGGTCGAATAGATAATTTCCAACAGGTCCGATCTGATTTCCAATAATTTTTCTGATCGATTTGCATAGAAGTGATCAGAAAATCAATCAGAATATTTCCGATCGGATCTGTTGGAAATTATCTATCGCCCCATCTATCTGATGGGAAATTGCATGGTGTGTACCAGGCATATGAGGTGTTTATCTCATACAGGAGTTTTATGACCTCTGATTAGTTTTTAGTGAAAAGAAAAAAGGCACACAGTCCAGTTCTAGGGAGGATTGGGACTGTTCATACAAGTCTATCTCATCATGTCACATGTCAGTTCAGGGTCTCTCTAACGCTTGGAAAAACACACACAAAAAAGGAGGGGTTATATTATACAAGTAAAAAATATAACTTTTATTACAATATCAATCTCAAATACTACAAGACATCTAAAACGGCAGATCAAAAGTTTGTCAAGGGCAGACTACGCGCTAAGGTTTGGCTTACAGTAAATCTGCACATTTTCGGTCCGGTCCAGCGGTGCTCTGTCAGTTTTCTATCAGTTTTACCTGACTGGACTGGAAATGTACTCCTCTTAGGTGTGACCACACCCATAGAAACCCATGCAAGACTGGTGACAACTGTCAAAAACTAACAAAACAGGACTGGATTCCTTTTTTATGTGTGAACTAAGCCTAAAAGTTGCTATATGTAACGACAAGGGCAAAATTATATCAAGTACATAGTGACTGTGATCAGCAGGAGCCAATAACTACCAATGGGACACGCTGCAACAAGACTGCGCGCTGAACATTATATACTGGTGCATTTAAAGGATACCGGAGGTGACATGTGACATGATGAGATAGACATGTGTATGTATTGTACAGTGCCTAGCACACTAATAACTATGCTGTGTTCCTTTTTTTCTTTCTCTGCCTGAAAGAGTTAAACATCAGGTATGTAAGTGGCTGTTCCTGTCTGAGTCAGGACTGGGTCAGACTACAGTGTGATAAGAAATTACAGCAATAAAACACTTTGCTAGCAGAAAATGGATTCTGTGAGCAGGAAAGAGATTAAAAAAAGGGCCAATACAGTAGTTAATAGATTTTAGCTCTGGCAATCCTCAATGAATGACTCGTTGAGTAAAAACATTAAAACTGTAAAAACTTAAACCGTAGATTTAAATATAAAATAAAACTGTGGAATATCTTTAAAAGTCATTTTTAGGAGAAGGCGGATAGATACAATTGTTTATTTCATTAGTTTATTTTGACCTCGGGTGTCCTTTAAGAACAATGGGAAAAACCTGGCTGTGGCTGCGAACAAGGAACTTTGATTCCTGTGGGTACGGTGGCGTAGCAAAAGGGGATGCAGAGGATGTGACCACTCCGGGGCCCTTAGGCCAGAGGGGCCCTGCCTCAACTGCCTGCAGTATTAGCTCTCTATTGGTCCTGTGCTGGTAATAATCACCTCTATAGATGCTTTGAACAGTAGTAATTATTAACAAGCTGTTCCCCATCCCCTTCTTGTGCATGAGGAATTATTCCTAGTAGACTTTTTTCCCCAAAAAAAAACACACAAAAAGGGGCGCTTCTAGCCTTTTTGTCACTCCAGGCAGGAAATCCTGTGGGCAACATGAATTAGTGTAGTATAGCTGGGCAGTGTAGCTTAGAGACAGTTTTTTTTGGGGGGTAAAAGGTCCATAAGACACCCTGCACTCGCTTTAGTTATTTTTTTCCTGGTTATTGCCCTCTAAGCCTAGGTGCACCTTATATTGGCCGGCCAGTCTTATATTCCGAAAAATACTGTACTAACTTACCTTATCGACAGTTCCACTAGGACAGGGAGATTCCAGGCCACACACACTGCACAAATTCAAGGCCTGTGAACAGATAAATCAGTTTAATGATGGCCACACACCATACAACCTTTAACATTTCTTTTCTATTCAAGATTTACAATAAAAAATCCGACCAATGTACCACACACGTGTGTGCAATTTTTCACCAAATTATGAAAAAAAATGATTGAAAACTGTGAAAAAATTGCTTGTGTCTCTACATTATGAAATTGTCAATCTAGCACACACCATACAATCTTGCAAAAAAAAAAAAAAAAATTGATCAGAAATTTCTGCGCCTACCAACAGAACTTTTGTAGAAATGATTGTTTTTATTGAATTGCTGTAAAATCAGATCATTTTATTCTATCGTGTGTGGCCTTCTTTGGCCCTTACCATTGTGCTCATATGATTACATAGCCTGGCCGGCTTTGTAAAGTGTGGACAATTTTTTAAAGAGAATCTGTATTGTTAAAATCGCACAAAAGTAAACATACCAGTGCGTTAGGAGACATCTCCTATTCCACTCTGTCACAATTTCGCCGCTCCTCGCTGCATTAAAAGTAGTCAAAAACAGTTTTAAAAAGTTTGTTTATAAACAAACAAAATGGCCACCAAAACAGGAAGTAGGTTGATGTACATTATGTCTACACATAGAAAATACATCCATACACAAGCAGGCTGTATACAGCTTTCCTTTTGAATCTCAAGAGATCATTTGTGTGTTTACCTTCTGTCCCCTGCAGCTCTCATGCACTGAAGAGTTACAGGCTGTGAGGCTGATTGTTTCTTCCTGCAGACAGCTCTGCCCGGTGTTTGTAATTCCTCAGTATGTGTCAGCCAACTCCTTTCACAGCCTAACAGATGAGGATTTTTATCCAGCTCTCTTCTCTCACTGATAAGAGAGCAGAGACGCTGCTGGCTTATGTAAATAACACACACACTGGAGTGTGCATAGAGGGGCCTGGAGAGGGGTGTGCATAACAGATCAGCAAGGAAGAGTTGGAAAGCCTTCCAGACACAGGGCGACAAGTCCGACAGGGGAAAGATACATTGATTTATTACAGAGATGGTGATAGTAGAAAGTGCTGCAGTAAGCCAGAGCACATTAGAATAGGCGTAGGAACTTGTAGGATGGTAGAAAAAGGATGACATTTTTGTTACAGAGTCTCTTTAAGGAAAATATGAATATCTGGCAAAAACACATCTGTTTAATTTTAATGGGATTCAAATCAAACTATGAGACATCTTAAAATAAAACAACAATCTGTGAAGAAAAAATAAGAATTGAG